>NW_028278213.1:0-300000 GCF_059751315.1 Micrasema longulum
GTTACCTTGGTATTATGATTTAAAAAAAATGTACTGTACTAATTTCCCAGAGTAATAATCCACCACCGGTTAATAGTCACCCATACGGACAAAAAAAATCTACGATTATAGACCACGAAGTTAGTTACAGTTTACAGCAATACAACGGGCCGTAGGTACGAGAATTTCAAAAGCAAACTGAAACCATCCGTTACACGTTTGTCGTTAAACTGGAAACCAAACCAAAACTTTAGAACGCTTTAGTTCTATGCAATAGAGCCAATGGGTTTCTATTTAATCGTGGGTGAATTATTATTCTGAGACTGAATCTATGTAAAGATAATATACCGCCTTCAAGAAGGATTCATACGTATGTACAAAAAATGACAGGTAGGTAGGAACTTCAGTATTCTGTCATTTTTGGTGATATATGGAAAAGTACAAACGAGTTATTTTATTTGAATTTGAGCAAAATAATTCTGGAATGGTTATTAAAATGTACCGAGATGAAACCAAATGGAATCTCTTTCAAGGAACGCAGAACCCACCCTCACTGGAGTCACATAATTCAATATCAGATTACATATTTACGTCGGTAGGTACACGAAGTAAGGGATTAATAGCATAATACAAGGAAGATTTCATTATAATGAACCATTAAAATTAACGTTCGTCATTATTTAAAATGATTAAACCTTACTTGAAAATTGAATAAAACAATGGAGCCTGAATTAATCACATATGAAATTTATCCGATCCCCATTATCGTTAATAATGGTCGTACATTAATAATGCTAGCAACCCTCAAACTTCCACCCGTTATTTGTTGGTGAACTTTTACAAGTATGTCACTTAATATCCGACGAAAACTTGTATAATCGCTGGCTTGTATGGGCGGGCACGCCATCAACTCTGAACCGTCAACACAGTTCAGAGGTCTAGAACAGTTTTTTCCTCCTTAAACGTGCGGTTTTCTTACATAACTACCCTTCTTGTTTGTTTGGGAAGGTGCGTCTTTACCTACTTGTGCGCTTCTCGAAGATCATTGGATTTAAATCCTCTCCTTAGAGTGAAGTCTAAAATATTGGCCTTTTCGAAGGAAATTTGAACCTTAATTTGTTTCACTAAGCTTGAACAAAGCTTAAACCTACATATTTTGAAAGAGCCTATAATTTATACAGTCGTTGTAAAATTATTTATAGGTTCTTGAATAATTACAAAGTAAATGTGATTTGAATATTAAAGGACTTGTCAATGAAATTACATAGACGAGGATCAGAATAAACCCACATAAGATAAATGAAATACCAAATAATTGAATACTATATAATATGAAAGGTACGATGAAATACTGTACCATAATGTACCTAAATGTATTATAATTATATATTTTTTTATTTTTTTTTACAATAAACATAGTAATAAAACAAAGTAAATATAAAAAATAAAGCACAATTACATATCAATGAAATACATATTCATAGAAAAATAGTAAACAAAAAATCCCACAACGGCATGGCCTGTTCGTGGGTATACAAGAAAATGTTAATGAATTTTTGCTCTTATAATAAATAATGGACAGTTATAATATTTTCGTATGACATAAGAAAGAAAAAATAAAATATCTTGTAAAAGATAATATGGTATTTTTTTATAGTACTTAAAAAAAGAAATGAAAAATATTTTTAAAAAACACAAAATTTTTATTTATTTATTTATTTTTTACTTTTATTAACAAAATTGATTCATAATCATTACCTTTCCGCTCCTAATGGTGCATGGGGCATTGCATTGGTAGACCAATTGAAGCGTATCCTAATCATTTTTGTTACAAGAAGGTGAGATGATCAGTCTTACGCTTCAGGTACCAGTCCTGGGACCCTTTTAAATAAATATTTCATGTAAACCATGTTTGGATCTTCATGTAACAAAAATAATCAAGATACGCTTCAATTGGTGTACCAGTGCAATGCCTCATGCACCATTAGGTGCGGAAAGGTAATGATGAATGAATTTTAAAAATAAAAGTAAAAATGAAATAATATTAAGAATACATTAAGGTACATTATGGTACAATATTTAATTGTACCTTTCAGGGTAGAAGAAGTAAGTAGAAGCTAGGTGGAAGTAAAATGGATTGTCTCACTCGTCCATACCAATATTGAATCTACTGCTCCACAAGTGTATGGCCTATGTTAGGTTTTTGTTATTTTCATTGTGTGTTTTGTAATATAAGTAATATAGATGTACATTGTACCTTGTTTTTAAAACTGTCTAAATATTTGTTAATTATCTTCGTTTTTTTAAGTAAGTCTTCTTTGTTTATTCTCAAATGTAATTTAAAAAAAGTATATTGTTAAGTGTCCTCGGCACGGAAAACCCCGGTAAGATCACTTTATTTTTATTATTAATTATAGTTTGGAAGCAAAAAATATGAATAAATAAATAAATATTTTCAAAAGTTACACATATTTTTTTAAGAAATAGATACTTATTTTATATTGACATCGATTCTGCCATAACATTTTTTTGGTAATTAAAAAACTAAATATTTCAATGTTTCCGATTCACCAAAATATTTCGATTAAGGAGTAACTTTTTTTAGTCACAAATACCCGTGCCGAAAATTGGTAAAATGAGAAATAAGTTGTGGTAGAGCAGGGTTCGAACCAGCCGATCCGCATTCTGCGTCACCACCCACGGCACCACAATCCGTCTCAATTTATATAATATTTATTTCAGTAAAGTTATTAAAATATTATTATAGTATTAATTGTCAAACAAAGATATGCAAAATAAATAATTCAAATAAATCGGATATAACATATGTTTTGATACATTTTTTATATATCAAATCTTCAGAAAGATAAATCATATGCCTTTTGTCAAGAACACTAGAATATAATGTTATCTCATCTTCATCTTTCCCTTTCCGCATCTAATGATACATAGGACACTGCATTGCTTCACCAATCGTAGTATTTCTTGATCATTTTCGATAAATAAAGGTAAGATGATCAGTCTAACGCTTCAGGTAGCAGTTTAGAGACTATGAAATATTCTAGTGAAAAAACACAATTTTAAGTAAATATTTAATAAATCCATCAACCATGTCAGGAATCGAACCCGAGACTTCATATATGGTAAACGCGCTGACCAACGAATCAATGACTCAACGAGCTCGAAATAATGTTAACAATGAGTTTATTTATAAAATAATAAAAACGCGAGTCAATTATTAAATACGCACGAGGAATTACATTTTTTTTTTTTATCATTTAACACAATCGACGGATTATTGTTATATTTTTATTTTAAAAGAACATATTTTTAATATAAAACTACGTAAACAAGATAATGTTGTTATAAAATTGAGTGGTTAGCAAGTTTTAAGCTTATCTATGAAGTTTTTGCTAGTCAAAAATTCTAAAAAGTTTCGGATTACATTAAAATATTATAAAATTGTCGTTGAAAAGTTGAAATGGAAATTTTTTCCAGGAAATAATCTATATTTCATATTTCACGCAATCTGTATTTCGATATGTTTTTTTCCCATTAGGGTGGAGAGTTCACCATTTGGCTTGTTCATAATCAAACGTAGAATGTAAACGGTTTAATTTTTTAGTTCGAAACAAAACAAAGTTTGAAATATACGAGGCACTAACAGCTCGAGTTCACAACAATGGCATTGAAATAGGAAAATAAAACATTTTGTGACAAAGTGTTCACAATATTTCCTTCATAAAGCAAAGAGTGTAAACTCGAACAGTTTTAGAAAATAAATCGAGCTTTTCTTAAAGCAAACTCTTAGAAATAAACCATTTTCCAAATCCTCAAAATTATACATTTTTCAGAAATCAACTTTAAAAGACATTTTTGAATTTATTTGTTTATTTTAAATTTGAAATAGTCATCTCTTTATGATCGTGCCACGAACTACATGAAAGATAAACGCTCGAATAATACGTCACTGGTTCTTAGATTTTACAATGTGCAATGTGTGTGTAATGTGCTATATCTTATTAATAATGCCGATACTCTGAACTCCAATACAAAATTAATACAACCACTCACCTTACTCTGGAATTTTCCAAACCTTAGTAGCAAGTTCCTTTCGCGGCAGTCTATATTGGATGTTGGATAAATAAGGCACCTGATCTTGATTAAGTAATGCACGCGACAAGACGGTGGGTTTAAAACCCCACTTAAACAATTAACTTGAAGAATAAACAAATACTGCACGGTGCAAGGATCTATAATTACTTATTGTAAAAACTTGAATATCTTTAAATGGCTGAGCGTATACTAAATTATATGCACTCGCGTTGACAGTTCGTACCTCGTTACCGAAGAAAGAAATGATAGTTACCCACATGGTGAGATTGTAACATTTTTAATAGAGTTGAGTAGGTAATTTTTAATTGACAACTAATCTACCTTTATTTAGTTGAGACATTTTTTAAATTTAATTCTTGGAGGAAAATTATGTTTTAAGTAGTAATAAGCAAATTATATTTTGTACTTAATACGGTATTATTCGCTCGATGTCGACAAAAATTATCGTGCGAGAATTGGCAGCTATTTGGCTTATTTATTTGGGATCTCCAGTGAAGTGAGGCAAGGCTGCGTCCTCGCCCCGTTTTTATTCATAACATTTTATCGACAAATTTTATCGTATGCAAATTAATGGCACCTGACCGAAGCATGAAGTTAACTCCTAAAGTGTTGCGACTTAAAGTACACATAAGATGCGTTTTTTTCTAAAAAATCTATTGATGCGGAAATTGTTGACAAACTGCAGGAAAACTTCAGTTATCTGGATCGTAATATTAAACCAAAAAGACCTAAATAATGTCTAACAAATCCTGTCTTGACCTTGATCAGACTCTATAGTAATGGGCGAAGGATTGAGCTTGACAGAAGAGATGGGCATTTCGTTTTTTTTTTATAAGATTAGCAGTAACAGTTACCGTTTTACAAATTAAGCTTGTAAAGGCGTTAAAAATCATTTAAGTGCAGTGTGCGACCTATCCCCCCATAAATGTTGAAAAACAATGGTTTAGTGAAATGCGGGTTATTTGCTCCTAGGTTTTTTAAGTTCTCAATTAAAGTATATAAAGTTTTTTATTTTGGCTTCTCATTTATTTTATCGCTTGAAACTTTTCGTTAAGAATAAAAAAAAACAAAAAAAAAATTACAGAACGTTTTTTCCGTTGCTCAATTTTTGGTGATTAAAAAACAGAAAATTACTCATTTTCTAAAACGTTTTAGAATTGTTTAATTTTTTATTTAACCCGTTTTAAAGGAACTTTATTTTATGGAAAAACATTGTTTTATTTTTTATTTTTAAAGAAATAACCCGCCAAGCCTTTATTTTGAGGCTTGTCAGTGGGTGAGGTAAAGAGGATATGGAAGAAGTTAATGAAAAATACACCACAATACCCAAACCAATTGAGAAAAAAATATTTCTTTGATTTTTTCTTGCAACTGGCGGGAAAAGAACCCGCGACTATTTTATTTGATTTATTTTAAAATATTTTTTAGCTTAAAACTTTTATTAAATGCAAAAAAATTTTATATTTCACCGAATGCCATTTCATTTATATGCTAATTTTTTAATAAAAAAAAAAAATTCAATTTTCATATTTTTGCTAAAACTAAAATCCCACCAAGCCACTTTCAGTAGATTTCATGCGTATATGTGTGAACACTTCTGCCTTGGGAGATAATAATACGATTTGGTAGGTATTGTGGATAAAGATTTGAAGTTTGAGTTTGAAGGGCGGAGCGCGGTACAGAGTGTGGCGGGCGTTGAATTTTTTGCGCGAGGCAAAATGTTTTTTTTAATCTACATTATTTAGTTTTTTTTTTTTAAACTATTAAATTTATTTAAGTGGACTGTTTTAGGTGTTTTAGGAGGGTAACTGTTTTAAAACAGCAGTTGCATATTTTTTTACCACCTCTACTAGACAACATTAAATAATTGGGAGATCACATAACTGAGGATGTTAGCATGCACAAAAAACCCACCTAGGATTTGCTGAAGAAACTTTTGATACGATGCACGCTATTTTGAGCTCTAGTACAGTATATACTCGGTCAAAACAAAATGCGGGTTATTTAACTTAAGTATAATTCCAGTACTCCTATATGTGTACAAATCTTGGAACCTTACCAAAACTCAAAACACTATACTTCTGAGTTTTGAGAGTAAGTACTTGAAGAGAAAGAAAGTTATAAAGAGGTTCAATTTTATAATTAACATTGAAGTCCAAGAACAGATGCAGAAACAGAACTGCAGAAACTGCTCTTAGAACAAGAGTTTTGATGGTGCGGCAGTAGACCTGGCCAGGACACATGCTGCGGATGCCTCAGGAGAGCCTTAACCCAAGTTGCCTATTATCGTTCCACACCTACGGACTTCCGCGGTCCTAAAAAGTCATCCATGACGATTTTTCGACTTTGGTCAGCAGAGAAAGCGAAAGTGCTGGCTAACGATAGGGTCTCCTGGAGGCGACTGGTGATGTCTACATGTTTCACTTAGGAGCAAACGTAGAAAAAGAAAATAAGAAAACGAAATTACAAAATTAAATTTGTTGCAACAAATTTAGAAATAATCTTCCTTATCTTGTAACTATTTATAAAGTTAAATGTGTAGTCTTTTCAGTTTTACAAATATTTATATATGAAAGTCTACAAACATGAAATTGAAACTAAAAACATTTGTTTTTGTCCAGATGGGCAGGTGAGGAGAGGGCAGGAGGCGTGAGGATGGCGGCATGGCGGGCGCGCTGTGCTGGCTGCTGTGGCCGCTGGTGCTGGTGCCTCTGTTGCTGCCGCGCGCCGCTGCAGGACCCCGCTACAGCTCGCGCATCGTGGACACGCAGTCAGGTCAGTACATGCAGGGCGGGAGGGCAGGGCGCCGTCTACAGCGGGCTGTAGTTGGAACTACAGTCTACCTGGAACGTTGGAACTTGCACAAAACGGGAAGGTAGAAAAAGGCTGGAGGCGTGAGGATGATAAATACGAATATGGGTATATAATAACGCCTAGGCATAGTTACAGAATAAGGAATGGTTTAGTCAAGATTCTTACTCATAAACCTCGCATAAAGTTATACTCGATGTAGAGCTAGAATAGCGATCATAGTGGTAGTAAAGTACTGGAATAAGTCTGCGATCTGTCATATGTCACAATTTTCAGTAGTAAAATGTATTGTTTAATATTTATCATGAATTTAAACAATCAACAACATTCTATCTTTTTAGAGATTTTAAAGTGAAATATCGTTTATACACGTAAAAATAAAATCAAATTTTCAAAACATTCAGATATTTTTTATTTAGCAGATGTTTTGGTAATGACCCTTTTTATATTTTGCAGTATTAATAATTAAATATATTTATTATGTTCATCGTTTCCTTTCCGCACCGAATGGTGCATAAGGCACTGCACTGGTACCTCGATCATTTTTTTCATTTTTTTTTACATGAAAGTAAGATTATAGGTAAGGAAAGAAGGACTATGAAATATTCTAGTGTTAAAATACATTTTTAAATAAATATTTCATGTCAACCATGTCAGTAATCGAACCAGAGACTCTTTGCATGGTTTGCGAATGCGTTGACCACTACACCACGAGGCCGACAACTTATATTACATAGTTAAATAAAAATAAATACACCCAATTGTCTAATTATTTATGAATGGCATGTTTCGGTATCTAACGTATCATTTTTATGACCAATGTCAATTTGTGCGTGGTGTAATATTTATGAATTAGCTTTTGCAATTATTAACATTGAATATTCTCTTTGAAAAGTTTCATGACACCCCAAAATATTGTTTATTTGAAGTTTATAAATAAATTTGTATCGTTATACATTTTGATCGACTTGGATTTATTTATTTATCAATATACACAGCACTTAGTGCCTTTTACTTTACAAAAATGATGTATTGTGTAGAATTAAACTCAATACAGTAGGTAGAAGGGGGAAAAAAAACACAAAAAGTTTATATTTACATATTATATCACAATGGTTTTATTCAATGAATACGCTAAAATATTGTGTAAAAAAAAAAAAAAAAATCATTAAAAGGAATAAAAAAATTTAAAAAAACATTAAAAGGAATATGAAAATTAAAAAGTACGAAATATGTTTTTTCATTTTTTAAAAAGCTATTTAAAAAATGACAGGTAGGTAAATCTTTAATCACAATTACATTGAAAAAAAAATACAGTATTTCGAAATCTAAGCTAAGGAAAAAAATGATTTTTTTTTAAAGTTTAAAATAAGAATCCGATAAACATAATATATGTTCACTAAAATATACAAAAACTAGATAAAAAGTAAAGAGAAAGCAATTAAAATTTTTAAAAAATGTTAAAGGTCCATAACTATAGCTTGAAAAATGTAAGTTACAGTTCACCATCTTTACTATAATTAAAAAGAGTTGATTTATATAAACTATACTTTATGTTAAATATATCAGCCACGTCAAAATAGTTATTGCCGAGTACATGAAGTCGATTCAGAATAACATTGTACGAGTATATCGTTCGCGAATTGTTGCAACTAAACGGAGGTACTTGACGAGTCATTCTTCCTGGTACCTTAAAGTTAATGAGCGCTAATAGATTTGAGCAGTCCCATGTAAAGTTAACAATCTTAAATAAATTCAATAAATCTATAATTTTTCTTCTCTTGGTTAGTTTTAACAAGTTCAAAGTATTTAATAAGAAATCATAGTTAATAAATTCACATCTGATTCCGAATTTTAAATTTTTCGTCAGTTACGCTTTGTTTAGTTTTTTTGTTTTGGTACTCATAATGAATAACGTATTAATGTTTGTAACAACACATACACACGCAATTTGTTCATATATGTACACAAAGTTTTGCGTTGTCAAAAAATAAACGAAGGAATAAGGAAAATCTAATATCTAAAATCTTTTTTAAAAATAAAATTTGCAAAAATCATTTTCTCAACGAAGCAATTAATTTCATCGTAAAGTTACACACATATTTTGGGTTCACACAGGTATGGTAGGCCTGAGGGCATTGAGCAAAACATTTCACTAAATAAGCTAACAAATTTACTGACATACTAAATTGTAAACAGTAATCATGTCACGTTAACCTTTTGAGTTAACATAACCTCATCTAAAATTGGATTAAATTCTGCGTTCAATTAAAATTTTGTTGGAAACAGTATTGCAATTAACATTTTGGAATATATTACATCAAATTTGATTGAAATAACATACGAATTCAATACGTTTTATGAACATTTCCAAAAAGTTTTAAATTAACGCGTAATCTTTTTATTTTTATCTTTATGATTGTCTAATGTCTAATAAACGTAAAAAGACACGATTAAAAAAAAAAGGCTCATTCCTTCAATCCTTCAAAGTAACTTTTTTATTACAATTTTAGACAAGGAATCAAAAAAACAAAAAGACAGAGTTAAATTATTTGTCATTTTTATAAAAAAACAACCTTTAATCTTGAATAGCCTTTTTGTTTCGCTTTGTTTATTGCGCTTGTTTTTGTGTCTATATAAAACTGGAATACAGAAGGAAATAAAATGTTGAAGTTCTTTAAATAATATTAAAACGGAATATTTCTTCAACAATGTTTGAGTATGTCCAAATACTTGCAGACTAGCTGGATTTCCTCCCTAGGAAGTAATTCATATTTAAATTTATTGCAACAAAGGGAACACATTTTTTAGAAGTAAATATGGAAGTCTAGGCATTTACAGGGCTTAAAACTTGTCATCGGATGGTTTAAGTGGCCATTTTACACACTGAGTAAATGCCCTGTAAATGCCTAGACTTCCATATTCCCTTCTCAAAAAGGTTTTCCCTCTCTGTTGTAATATTTCTTACAAATTTTAATAAAATCAATTTAAAATATATGGAATATTATTTTTTATAAGCGTTTTCAAAGGTCAAAGGGGATTTTCGTAGTTGTAATTACTTATTTTATAATATTGTTAATAAATAATACTAATAAGCCTGGCATTTTTTATAATTAACGTAATGTGTAGCGAAAAATAGGGAAATGTTAGGTTTTTTAAAAACATTTTTAAAGTAGTAAAGGTCTTTGAAATACTGTCCAGAAAATATTTTTTTTGCAAAATAGTGAATGTTGGAGTGTCTGTAAAATGGCCACTTAAACCAGCCATTGACAGGTCATAAGCCCTGTAAACGTCTGGGCTTCTATATTCCCTTCTTTATGGTATTTTCCATCCCTGTTGTAATTTGTTAATCTTAATGACTCCCGAGGGGGTAAAATCCAGTCTTTTGTCTACAAACATTTGGAAAAACTCAAATATTGTAATAAAACCAACTGGTCCAAGAAGAAGTTTAAAAATCGGGTAATTTTTTTCAGGCGTTTCCTAGTATGTGAAATAATTCAGTCAAATGAATCTCTTCACAGCAATAAAAGTTTCAGCTCTTTAACTTCCCTAAAATCAACAAATGGAAGAATTGAAGAAATATGGATGTTCAAACATAGGCAAAATGGTGAATGTTACAAAATGTGTAAAGTGGCCACTTAAACCAGCCATTGACAGATCATAAGCCTTGTAAATGCCTAGACTTCCATATTTCCTTCTTTAAGGTATTCTATTCTCTATCCCTGTTGTAATTTGTTAATTATTAGTAGCATAAAAAATATGATGAAATTTTTAATTTTTAATTAATTCAAAAACGGGGATTCCATTAGCCACGCCCTAATGCGTCACGATTTATGTTTATTTGTTCCTGCCATTTAAATTTGTCTAGAACATTGTCACAAATCTTGACGTCACAACTGTCAAGGCCAAACATGTTGCATTTTTCTAGCGACGTCTTTTAAAGTTCCTTTTTAAATTTAGGTATGAAAACCTTTCTCCACTAAATCCATAATTATTTTGAAAATACAATCACTTATTCTAAATCCATTTCATATATTTTTATCGGTAATCATAGTTTGTGATATTTCCCTATTAATTACATGTGAAAATTGAGTTACATCGAATTAAAAGTTTTAAAAACGTTTTTGACGAATCTAATAAAATAGTATAAAGTTGGGCGATCTTAAGTTTGAAATTATTGGCACCCAGGAGCTTTTGAAAAATAAATTAATACATCCCCTTCTCCAAAGGGTGTGGCATTTAAAGACCGCGACTGATTTTGACAGAGATGATAAAATAATAAAAAATATGATAAGGAAAACGTATGCCAAATTGTAAGGGGAAATCTTGTGAGAAAAAGGAAAATTCACGGTAGGAGGCGGGTGTCGACCATATTTCACATCCCTCGAGGCGGGAGTAGAGTTTATCCAAGCTAGATGTGCTAAAGAACATAAATCTCTTCATTATTTGAAGGGATGCCACATATATCAAACCCTTATTTTTTGACTTCATTCGTTAGTTTCGCAAAGAACGTGGACACATTAAATTGATATTTTCAAAACACCGCCGAAAAATTATTACAACGTTACATACTGGTAGCTTTTCTCCGGATCGTATGTAGAATTTAACATAAGTTTGGATCGCGGACTTGGAAATGCTATACGAATTGTCACAAAAACGTTATTAAGTGGCAATATGACCCTGAAAATTTATTACAACGTTACATACTGGTAGCTTTTTTCCTGACTGACGTAAGTATATACTTTTATTTCTATTGCTTTATAGTCAAATTAAAGAGATAATTTATATGCCAATATTTGCAGTTGATTGTAAATTATTTTAAGTTTGAAATGAGTCAACGTGGTGAATCAAAATAAAGATTTAAAAATCGTAATCGGGAAATTAGTTTATAAAAAAAAAAACAATTCTTTAAAATAATAATTTTATTTACAAATCAAGTTATTCTAAAACTTATGAGAATGTGTTGTGGGATAGCAATTTGATAAATAGGTATTTGAATATAATTTTGATTGGTTATTTTGTTGTATCGTGTTGTGAAGTGATGTATCGAGGAGCTATCTGGCGCATATCGCATTTATGGACATGGTATGGACAGAATTACATTCCTGTGGCATAGTGTGTATAGAGCAATGTATTTCTGCAAATCCATATGCGTCAGATTCTTTCCAACAGACCATTCTCCGACACGACCCAACAGTGTCTTAATTTTTTAACTTAACCGTAATTTATTTATTTTTTTTGTAAATTTTAACGTACACAAATTCATCGTGTAAATGAAATTTATTAATTTCACTATTGTGAAGCAGGTAGATCAAGTATCATATGCCTTTATTATTTAAAGCTAATTGTTTAGATATTTAACTGTAATAAACAATAATAAATAAACATTTAATACGCAGTTCTTTTCGTTAAAATAAATTCACACCCAGTTCTCGATAGTAAAGAGTTTGACGGTAAAAGATTGATCAATATTTAAACGATATTAGAAACACGAATTTCCTCTGCGGAAAAAACATATTTGTGAAAAGAGCAAAAATATTTTTGAGACAAATGTAAAAATAAACAGTGGTTGTGACGACCAAAATCGATAAATAGAAATAATAACAGTCTCGTAATACGGGGCTAAGTAAAATGAACATAAAAGTGGACGTTTGATAGTAAAAACGCGGTCGTGGTTCCTCGTAGTGCTAGAGGTCCGAAGTTCGAAGTTTGTCTTCGCTCTACAGCACTTGACCATAGTTTTTTCAAGAATAGTTATTTTCGATTAGTTAAAAATCGCATTGTTATTTACAACTTTAATATTTCGTTTTTAAGATTCCTCATTTTTTTAGAAAACTCCTAAATCAGTATATTTATACAAATGAGAGTATTATAAGCAAACTTAGAAATATATCTCCTCATAATCATCATTCCATGTCCGCTCCCTTGCTGCTAGTTCGAGCATATGGTAATAGCAATGAGTTATCATGCATCTCTTTCAGCTGGCAGCTTCTGTGCGTTCTGCCAAGTCAGATTCACGTCCCGTAGTTCTGACATTAACTGCCGACGAACACTCAGCAGCGGACGTCCATGACGTTGAGAACCTGATGCCTCGTAAAATAGGAAAGCGTGTTTAAGGCTCTTGGGAGGAATCCGCAGGACATGGCTGGACCTTTATGCAGGATTATATTGAGATGAAGACCATTAGGATTATAAAAAAGAACGGTGAAAGGACGCAAACTTGACGAACTCTGGTGGTAACCTCAAACCAATCTGTGACAACATCGTTAATTCTGATCCGGAATTCGCCACTAGAGTTAAGGTCTTTAATAAGTTTGGTTAGTTTTATAGGCATCCCATGTGCTTCTAGTATTTTCCAGAGAGTAGGTCTATGCGGACTATAAAATGCTTTTTCGTAATCTACGAAGCACAAAAACAATGAACTATGAAGTTTTTTGTTCTCGATACTTACTCGCAAATAAAACTTCTGAAAATGGGAATCGAGTGAAGATAAGTCCGTTTCGTATTGTGATGGTTGACGTATTTGCCTACAATTTTTGATGTTTCGGGTTCGATCTCTGTTAGTAGGATGTAAAAAAATAGTTTAAAAGGTGGTTTTACTCTGCAATATTTTATTGTCGCAGGACTGGAACACAAGCATTTGACTGATCATCTTATTTTCCATGTAATAATATTGGTAATGATGCAATTAGGGTACCGATGCAGTGCCCTATGAACCACTGGGAACAGATATGGAAAGAACGATAAAATTTATTGGATATGGTCACTACAAACCGTGGAAAAATAAAAAAATAAATATGGAAGAATGTTTATCTTAAGGAGAAAATGACAATGATATGAGTATTTTATCATTCATCTATAGTAAACATACTTTCCAGAATTTGTGTATCTGGGAAGTGTGTTTACTAGGGGTGGAAAGACAGAGAAAGATATTGAAAGGAGGGTGAGTGCCGGAAACAGGGTAAATATGAACCGGTGCACTGAAATCTAATTTGGAAATCAAATCGCAGGAGGCAAAACTAGTTGTTCACAATGGAGTTCCAGTGCCAATTCTAATGTATGGAAGCAAAATATAGAATTGGAAAAATAACGATGAAAGGTTAAATGCTGTCAAAATGCGAATTATCAGGCGAACGTGTGGTAAAACGATGTATGATACGTGCACAAATGTCGATATCCGTGAACTGTGTAAGGCAGAGATATGCATTATTGATGGAATCAAGAACAAGTTTGGACATGAAGAGCGAATGAACAGCAAAAAAAAACAGCTAAAAAAATCTACGATGAGAATGTTGACGAGTGCAGAAAACAAGGGAGACCGAGAAAGCCATGGTACGATCAAGTCCATCAAATACTTGAAGATGGACATCGAGAAGATGTATGAATGTAGAGGAAGCGAGGTCTTTATGCAAAGACAGAGTGACATGGCATTCTATCCTCTCTGCCTACCCCTACGGAGAAACGGCCTGATAGTTTGTTGTTGTTGTTGTCTGTAAAATTAAAATAATGAATTTTAAATGCACGATGATGTTTTGAAAATACCATTTTTTTAAAGTTGTTGTCTGTTTAATCATTATAACCATGCATTTTAATTTAAACAATAAATTTTACGGCTTTCCTTGAAAGAAAGTTAACGGAAATAAAACATTTCTACATATTTCTACAATGTATATTTACATAACACGTATTATACATGCACAGAAATATCAATAATAAATAATAAAGTTTATGAGATATCTCTACATGAGAGAGTGCGGGTATTATCCTTGGCTCTACCCGACCAAGTTTCTCCAGGGTATGCTTGGCTACAACAGTTTAGAGACTAGAAAGAATGTATTTGACTACACATTTTTATCAATTTATTGTTGCGCGGTATGATTGATAATTCTGATATTACGATGAGCATTGGTATGTTTGTTCCTGATAATTACCTAAGACAGCGTCAGCATAGATTGTTTCATATTCCGATATTCAGGACCAACCTGCCTGTTGGAAGGGCTACCGCTATGCTGAACAACATCGCTCAGGATATTGATCTGTTCCATGTATCCGAAGAGGTTTCCCGGAGCAGGATTCTCCTACTACTTTGACACGAGTCTCTTCCGTGTATTTTTTTTTCCTTTTTATAACATATACGTATTGAATATATGTTTGTAATGGAAATGTTATATTTTAAATAAATGAATTGAATAATAACAATCATTAATTTTTCAACTTTTCTTTCAATAAGGCCCTTAATCTTCCAGGCTAGCTGTTACAATTTCTTTCTTTTCATCACTTAACCGCAGTTAATTTGTAGTTAATTTTACTAGGGTGTCTCCTTAGAAGAACGTTTATGGGAGCTCCAAGTTTTATGTTCGGATGTTTGAGTAAATTACGGCAATCATGCACCATGATCTTCTTAATCCTCAGCACTCATCATTGAACTCCCACCGTAAAGTTTATTACGATTTTTTCCTCTCCGTTGTAAAAATAAAGAGAGCGATGATTATGAAATACACAGTATTTGTTTCACGATTTTTTGAACATTGAAAAAATCAATTCACTTAAGGATTCATAATAATGGGCCAAATGTATTTTTCATAACTTCCTTTCGAAACTACTTTCACTTGCTGACACGCCCCAAAATAGAGGCTCATTTGACGAAATGTTATTAAATATTTGTATAATACCACTTACCGACTTTTCTATGTCTACCGGTTTTGGGACGCACCGATCTCTTTGCTAGAACACCAATTGAACTTAAACACCAAACCTACTATACACCTTCACCTTTGTTAATATAAAAATACAAATATAAAACCAGCATGTCGATTTGAAACCACATGCTTTTAGTAGGCAACCATTATATGCATTATTATATAATTATTTTAGTTGCTGTAATTTTATTTTAAAAAACACTCAAATTTAAATTGAATATAAAAAATGTGATATTAAAATTTACAATGATCAATTAAGTTTTAAAAGATTTCCTGGGCCAGTTTTGCTATGGGAAGTTAAAAGTTCTTGTCAATTTTATCTAGAAAGCTAAATGAAATTTTTTGTATGAAAAATAGAATATGCTGATAATTTTATTTTCCAAACATGTTTTACTAAAAGCTTTAAATACTTTAAATTTTTATACGAATACACACTTTTCCGTACATAAACTTTAAATTCACTCTATACACAGTCAAAAATAACTCCCATTTGTTAACTTCCCATTGTAATCGGAGCCCTGGAGGGGTCTGGTTCACATGCTTTAAATAGAAGTTGAATGTTTTCCAGAGAAACAATGTGAAATATTCTGGTTTGTGTGTTGATATATAGAACTTTAATAAATATTTTTTTGCAGGGGCGATCCGTGGTATAATCCTGGAGCCTCACTCGCGGCACTTGGAGCCCGTGGAGGCTTTTCTAGGCGTGCCGTACGGGGCCGCGGGCCGCCTGCAGCCCCCTCGCGCGCCCCCGCCCTGGCACGGCACCCGCTTGGCCGACTCCTTCGGGCCTGTCTGTCCTCAACGGTACCCTGATGTCTCCAATAGGTGAGGATAACTGTACTTAACCTAATGAAACACAATATGCCAAGGCTACCAGCTTACTGAGAGCCACGTGGGGCAGCTTTTCTAGTTTGGCAAATAATTATTTTTCCTCGTTTGTGGGCGCAGCCAAGGAGACTTAAGTTCTCAGATATGGTGTATGGTATAGGATGGGCAAACTGTACCTAACCTAAAATCCCTTGCAGAGAAATAAATGAATTCTTAGATACTTGCATTGGACATGTTCTTTGGACATATTTCTGTCTGGAGAAAACTATTCTCCTAAGAAGAGTCAAAAGGACAAGGTCGCGTGGAAATCAACCGACAAGATGGAGCGGCCTAGTCACTGAATTATCAGAAACATCACTGACGAACACCTATAGAAAAGCACAAGACCATTCTAGATGGAGAGAGACTATGCACAGACGAGCCATGCCTGGAGTCAGGCGTAGTCACCATCCTCTGACATGAGGCAAATATTGAAGAGTGAGACTTGCATCTGCTGTCTAAACTGAACGGTTGTACGTCTGAGTTGCTGTTGTCCCTTCGACGGGAGGTGGAAACTCACAAAGCTAAAAAGTAGTCTAACTCAAGAGGCAAGACGGAGTTTTTATTGTTCTTTAGTTCCCGCTTTGTCTGCTCTGCTGATTTTACACAAAATTATACCTTCTGTTATTGTAAGGACAATTAGGGTTATTTGAGGGAATTTCGCGTGAGTTCGATAGGGTCAAGTGAGGATCTGTGTTAGGACTTTGCCAGTATTGTACGATAATCGTATCCCTCAACTGACAACTCGGCTGCAACAATTGTTTCATGTTAGTTTTCCACACACAAATAACAATATCTTTTCCCAGAATCTTAAATTATAACAACAACTTTTTTTCTGACATCGAAATATATTTTCTCACTTTACTACAACTATGAAAAAAATGCTAGAACCTTAATTAAAAAAAATAATTACTATTTTATCTAACTAGAGCCATTTAAAAAGGTTAAACATGATTTTTTTTTTGTATACTTTCATATAATTATTATATTTTATTTATTTTCTCTCGTTTGAAGGAAGGAAGGCTGATTTGAGGTTATTCCGTGTGCATCCACTGAAAGTATTTTTTAAAGACAGTCAACAAAAAAAAAAAAACATATTATGTTCTTTGTGAATTAAACGAAGTGGGTTTGCTTTTTCTTTTTTTTTGAGTTGTATTTACTTATATACAGAAAACTTTAATTGGCCTATAATTTTGGTTTATTACAATAAACAGTTTTTTTATTTGGCTATTGTTTCCTTTTAATAAATTAATTGAATAAAATAAAATAATTTAATGTACTATGTGCTATGGAATTATCAGATTTTTAAAAAGCAATTATAAATAAATAAGGGTCTATAAAACACTGTTGAGTAAAAAAAAAGATTGTTCTTATTAGTAGCATAATTTTTTTATTTTTATATTTATAATTTTAAATTCCCGCGAAAACGGTTCATCGCATTAGCCACAACCCTAATACGTCACGATTCAGTTATATTTGTTTGTTACCGTTTAAATTTAAATAAAACGTCGTAATAAATCTTAATATCACAATTTTCCAAGCCAAACATGTCGTGTTTTTGTGGATGCGTATTTAAACAATATTATTTTATAAATTTTAAACTTAAACATTTCTCCTCAATACCCACATTGATTTTGAAAATACGATTCATTTGTCTTAATCCATTTAACACATTTTTATCGGTCATTGTAGCTTGTGATTTTACTATTGTTTTTGTTTCGCTGATTGTTTGCCAATTTCGCTGTTTGTATTTAGGCTAATTTTCAAATGTTTCCTATAGGTAAAAGGGTTCTGTTTGATTTTTTATTTTGTTTTTATTACTAAGTTCCTCTTATTATCGAGGTGAAATCCGAGGAGTATAACCAAAAGCCCATTTGGAACTTACACTGTATTCCTTCACTGTCGCGCAGAAAAATTATAATAGAATAAACTGAATGTACTGATTATGTGAATTTGATCGATTACAAATTGACTAAACTACAGATAGGGGTACAATAAAAGCTTTTTAAGTTTCAATGATTTGTAATTTTTTTGATTTTATTTTTAATAAGCTACATATATAAGTTTAGCTAAACTAATTTAAAAAAATAAAACTATGATCAGTTTCGAGAAACGGGTTGGCGCTTTCATGAAATTTTTTTTATATGGGTCTCGATTACTCAGGACTTGTAAGGAAATTAAGAGATCTTTTATTGTCCGTACGGTAAAATCTAATCTTTAGGATAAAAATGTGGTAAAAAGTATCTTTGTAATATGTTCCTAAAACAAAATTATATGAATATTTTAATTTCATACAGAAAGGTAAATTTTACTTTATAACATGGGTGAGGAGAAGAGTACATGGAAATTTAGGCATTTACAGGGCTTACGATCTGCCATTTGCTGGTTTAAGAGACCACTCTATACACTGAGTAACATTCTAATGACAGTGGGTAAAGTGGTCACTAAATGGCTAGACTTTTATGTCTCCTTTTCAAAAATGTTGTATTTCTCTGTTAAAAGTTAATCGTAAGAACTTTCTAAAGAATCCACTCCATTGCTTGTCTACAAAAATTCAGTTAAACGCTAAATGTTTTTGAATATTACTTTGTAAAGATACCCCTTTGTAATACGGGCCCTGGAGCGTTTGCAGTCCTCCACCTCGGCGTCACCTAACTGGCCGACTCTCTGAGGCCCATATTTTTTCAGCTGTTCCTCGATATCTCGCATTAGGAGAGATTTTTTATCCACCCTAGAGGTTTGAATTTGAATTTTTGGTGAAAATGCATTTTTTGGGATTAAATAGTTGTATACTCTTAGGTATTAATTTTTTCAAGGTGATTCTAAACGAAAATATGAAATTTATTATTCATAGATGGCGCTTTTAATTTTTTTTATTGAAAAATGCCGTTTTTACGTTTATTTTTAATTGAAATTTTACAAAACTTGATTTGCGGAAACTTAACACCATATTGATTTACAATAACAATATAATTTCGGTCCTTTTCACAAAATGGTGTACAAAACAAAAAATAAGATAATTTATTTTTGGTTTTGTACATCATTTTGTAATTTTCGATAAAATTGTTGTAAATAACTTAAAAACATGGATGTAATAGATTGTGTTATCGTAAGAATGTGCCCTGAGGCTACAAAATGAATATAAATTGCATGAAAAAAATAACCCAACTTAATAACAATAAAAGAAATTAGGTGCACTTACGAATGTCAATCTGTCAAAATTTGAATGCTATTTTAAGCCAAATTATAAATTATAAATAGAAAAGATTTTCAGCAATTAGAAAACAAAAACCCAACATTATTATTTGATTTATTATAAAATAAAATATTAGAAAAATTACTTAGTTTACTAAGTAGAACTTATACTAGTAACATGACAGAGATTCGTCTCTTTAAGACTTAATATTTCATTTGTATGGGATAAATATAATGCAAGTTAAATTGAAATACTCGTAAGATCATTGTAAAGTGGCTGGTTTTTTTTCTTTGTCAAAAGAGTATAATCATGCAAATTTCTTTAAAAAATAAAACTTTTGCTACAATCTTATGTCTAAAATCAAAATTAGCTCGTTTCCAAAATACCCCGTAAAATTAAGATTAAATACACTTTGACTGAGTTTTCATCCCGCGATAAAAATGAAAAATTCAATGTAATCAAATTATTTTTACAACAAATTGAGTTGGGTCTCATTATAATTCTATCCATGCCAAAATATCTCATCAATCGCAGGGAAATGAAAGACTTATTTGAAAATTTCTCAAAACGTTTCGACGAAAAAATACCTAAAAAACGATCGAAAACGAAAATTCAACAATCATTGTTAAATGAGATGGCTTTTTATTGCGAATGGTAGATTATACCTTTGTTGTACCTGTAGTATATATTTAATACAACGTTTCTAAAGCTATTCACAATTTACTTTTAAAAAAAATATTTTGAAAAGCTTCGACTGATAAGTTATAAATATTTAAATGACTATTTTTATGTGATATTACGCCGTTTAATATAAGTTTTCAATAAAAAAGACGTTTTACTTGCTTAAAGCTTTTTAAGACAAATGTATTTACGAAATTATGAATCGTTGAAATAATAAGGAAGTTTAGTGGTTTTTTTATATTTTTTTATTTGTTTACAGACTGTTATACTAAGCCAAGATTTTTTTTGTTAATTTTTATATACCTATCGTATTATCAGCGCCATGATTTTTTAAAAGTTTTGTATTTCTGAAATAACTCCGCGTGTGACATCAGAGGTTCTTTTCCACATATTCTGGATCAGTTCTGCCCATTGGTCTATTGACAGCAAGCCAACCGGAAATCTTGCTAAACTCTTTTATAATTGGTTGATTCGTATGGACCAGTGCTGTCGTTCAATGGTGTTCGTTTTTATCAAAATATTTTTTAATATTTTTTTTGGCACATTTTCAGGAAAATTTGAAGTACAATTTAATGCTCCAATTTTTACCGCGCTCAAGTAAACATTTTTTGTATCCAATTTCCCGTAGGGCTAAAGTTCCTCATTGATTACGTGTTGTAACGGAATGATTCATTATGAATCAATAGTAAGTGTGCTTTTTGAAATAAGCTTGAATATAAAAAAGAACAAAGAATTTACAAAAAACAAATTCCCTTTAGAAAGGAGAGATTGATTAATTACAAAATAGAATAAAAACAATCCACTTGCAATAAATGTCACGACGTAATAATTTAATGAAATGGGATAGTATTATATGATGTCATCAATGTTCTGTATTTTGTTTTTGTTCAATTATTGGCTTTTAGTTATGGTTTTCCCGGTTCGACTTTTTATCTTTATTTTATTGCTGTAAAACAGCGTCTTTTCATTGGTTAATTATAAATGTATTTATTCAGAAATATAGACATAATACAACAATGAAATATATTTTATTTTAAAGACTTAAAATATATATTTATATTTACATAAACCATAACGTAAAAGAAAAAAAACATACTTGTGAACGTAAAGGGAAGTAACCTTAACAGGTTCCAGAAACCTGGATGAATAAAAAAAAAACATTATTACTAAATTATTTAAATCTAAAATATGAATTACAAAAAAAAAAAACAGTTTTATCAATAGGTGTTACATTAAAAAAGAATAACGTAAATAATGTTTTATCAGTTCTTTGAATATTTTGTATTTTTGACTGTACCTTTTATTTCCTTTGTTAATTTTACTATTCTTCTGTAAGTATAACGTACGTTACTAAACATATTTAGTAACATTATTTTACATATTTTTTGTACCCACTAAGTCTAGAGTTTTTTTGGTGGGTCAGAATTGCGTATTACATGTAAAATATATTTTTAAAATACCATTTAACATAATATTTACTATAGAGTACTAAGGACGTATTTTTTAGTATGATTTTTTTTACAATGGTTTTTGGGAGAATATTGAACAACTTTGGAATAACGCAATTAAATATTCACTCTCGAAAGACTTTTGTAATTCGGGAAAAGACCAAGAAATTCTAAGTTCTCAATCTAGTGTTTTGATTGTGGAAAACTCTTTTTTAATATTAAAGATCAATAAAATGATCAATTTCTAGGCACAAAGTTGTTTTACCGGCAGGACTACATAGATTTAAAAAATATATACCTAAGCCCATATGTTTCGCCTCACAGATTGCGTTATTTGGTACAATACCCCTTTACAGTCTCACCTGGAAATCATAAATTTTATCCATACTCTAATGGAAGGCGAGACCCCAAACACGCACTCCGTAAGATATAATCGATTCAATGAGCGAGATAGATAGTATATTATAACTTAATGTCTCGAAAAGTAATATACTTTTTGTTTCATAAATAATTTTAAACTAGTACTTAATCTGCCGCAGATTTCATCAAAATGAACATCCCAACTCTAAATTAAGAATGAAAAATTGATCTTAAATATTTAAGGTTATTGACAACATCCATAGAAAGAAAATTAGATTTATTTGATTCTATATTTGAATTTGAATAAAGGCAAAAATTTATGTGAGCTTGTATTTTGATTAAAAAATTTAATAAGTTATGTGTGGTGAAGAAACATTTTTTTTTAATTATTAAAATAAAGTCATGGCTTATTTTCACGTTTTCTGACTTAAATCAAAATTTACAAATAAACGTTCAATGAACTCAGATTAATTATTAAGTGCACTTGTGCACTAAATTTACATATAAAAATTGATTCATTATGAGTTCGTTAAAACGGAAGACATAAAATTATAAAAAAATTGTTTGATGACACGATTCCGCCTCGTCGCAGTTTCATTATAAAATAAGAAGTAAGTTAATCGATTCAGTATTTGAGGAATTTCCATTCTTTGATGATTAAATTTGTGATCAAAGGCTTGCGGATTAAGTTCAGGAAAAGCTAGTTAACTGATATACGGAAGCAAAAACACGTTGCTACTATTGAAATATTGTCAAAGTGAAAATGTTTGGAATTCGCTTATGTATGAAGTAACATAATTTCATAGCACACCTGTACTTTTATATAAGTGCGTAGGTAATTACTAATTTCTTTGAAGCGTTATTGGGTATATGCTTACAGGAAAGAAGTTGTTAGAATATAAGCTTTTGGGATACGAAATTAATATCCACAGCAACATACTGCATGTAGAGCATTTTCTTAAGTTAGTTATTTTCTTATATACCCATACTTTAATATTACTTGAACATGCTATAAGAAAGTTCATCGCTCCTAATTTTCAAGAATTTCTTGAATGTTTTAGCGGATGATATTACTTTTTCATAAGCGTACGTCTGAAACTTATGGAGGAATTCGGATTATAACCTAAGAACGCATATTTTGAAATGGGTTGTAGCTCTGTGGCTAGAATCGCGGATTCACGGATTAAAGATCTGAGGTTCGCACCCTGTTCTATCACAATTTGGTTACTATCAATTTTTTAATAAAGAAATATTTAAACTTTGTTGAAAATGGCCCCCAAAATTTAAACGTTCGGGTAAATCCTAAAAAGGTAAATGTTTTTTTTTTGTATTAAGAAAAACATTGATTGATTTGTGTGTAGAATGAAATTATTAATTTTAAATATATATTTTTTTATATTCAACATTATTAATTTTACATTAAAATCATTATAAAACATTAAGATTAACTAATTAAAATTACTCTTTCATCCTTTATTGTTAGTACATGATTATTTGGATGCATCGCGTCAAAGATTCATTGTCCCGTCTTCCGCACCTCTAAACTGACACGATTTTGATGTTTTTTTTTTTAAAGAGTACCAAAATAAAAAAAATATGCGTATTTTTCGTTTTTCAAAATTATTAGTTTTATTAACTTAATTAGATTAAAGACGACAGATAAAACTAGACGCTTTTTGGGTTTTTGGATGGTCCTAGCTCCCATAAGAAACATTTTATCAAAAGAGCAAAACAAAAAAGACACGCCATTGGTAAATATCAATTGAGTGTAAATAAAATCATTTCTTAAGGGTCATAATCCAAGGAGAAAATACGGAACTACGTTTGTATGACGAAAAGTAAAAAAACCTTTACTTCAAATGTAAAAAATATTTGTGTGAAGATAAGATTTTGGAATTTAAATGAAATATTAAAAAAAAAAAATGAAAATATGAAAAAAAATGCTCAAAAGTAATACGAATGCTGATGCCTGAGGATGCGGTGGTGGACCTAGCTTGAACACGTGCTACGTAATCTACGCATGCCTCAGGGGAACCCAAACCTAAGTTGCCTGTTCTTAAAACCCGTGGGCTCACACCGTCCTAGAATGCCGTCGATGACGATATTTCGACTTTATCTGGTGGAAATAAGGGGCGCTAGATTGACGTGGGGGAAGCGAGAGTGCCGGCTGGCGATAGGCTCTCCTGGAGGCAACTGGTGATGTCCTCATGCTCCAGTAAAAAGTGGACGGAAAAGAGAGAAAAAAACAAACAAAGCCAAATACTGTTTTTTTTTATTGGGATATTATTTTGTTTTAATCAAATGCATCGAATGTTATTATTTGCCTCATATTTTTACTTCAATTGATGCAGTTTGAAATAAACATTTTTTGATGCTTTTAAGTAGGTTTTTGAGAAAGGACGTGAACATTAATATTAATGAAAAAAAAAGCAATATTATCCATTTTGAATCTAGAAAAAAATGTCACAAAGTAGATGCTTACATAAATAATGAACGACAAACTGAAATTGAATATGTTAAATACTTAGGTCTAACAATAGACAGACAATTGACATGGACAAATTATATCAACAATTTAATTAGCAAAGTGGCGACTTTATCGAGTCTATTTTTTAAAATCAAAAACTTTGTTCCAATAAGAGAAAAAAAAAATGTATGAAGCCTATGTAAAAACTAAAATATGTTTTATGCAACTACTGTGGGGAACAGGAAATCAAAATGACATAAACAGACTACAAAGACAGCAAAATAAAATATTAAAGTTAGTGTATGATCTTCCCTATCTAACAGCAACTAAAGAACTTTTTGAACAAACTAAACAATTAAATGTAACTGAACTCTTTAAACTAGAATCTTAAAAATTTATTTATAAATTAACCACTGATGTGATTGCAGACGAAGAATTAAAACTTGAAAAAAACTGTAGTAAACATGAACACAATACGAATATCAGAAAAATATCATATGGAACCCTTTAAAACGAGAAAAGGACAATCGAGACTAATAAACCATGAACTGAAAATATATAATAAACCACCAGACAAAACTAAACAAAAGACTCAGACAACCTTTACAAAAGATGTTAAAAATATTATTATTAACAGTAGAATGTGAATTTAAAAAGTAAAAATATTTTGTTAAATGTATGTAACCCGTAAGGGTTTATCAATGAAAATTTAAATAATAAAAAACAAAAAAAAAAGAAAAATAGTTATACAACCAAAATAATGTCATAAAAATTCAACGACCTAATATTAAAAATATTAACATAGACTGGAAGAAAAATAGAATGGGGGAAAACTTTGAACTAATGCAAATGTTATGTCGTACAAGTACCTGAAAATTCCAAAACACTACGGAGATTTCCATTTTGAAAGGGATCTATTGTGCGTACAAATAGCGAGAGGCATTTGGTGCGGGTTGTGCGTTGTTCTTTTATCGTCAGAGTCAAATGACCATCCGAGGAAAAGTAGAGACGAGGAACACATTCTTCTTGAAGATATAAAACATTTCACCCCACTGCCCGAGGCGAGACTACCCAGACAAAGAATGCGGAAGGAAAGTTCCAGAAACGACTTTTCAGATTAAGTTGCTCATGTTCCGGGGAGCACTCGAATAATCCCGCGCTTAACGTGAGTTGAGTTACACTGATTTCGTTTTACGCACAACTGAAGGTCCGACTTTAGAGGGAGATTACGACTTGAATAATATAACTATACATCATGTAACTTTGCTTCTCTGACCGCTTTAAAGCTCTCATGGAACACGTTTTGCGTGGTATTAAATAATGTTTATTGCGCAACTTTGCGTTAAATATGACGGAAATTCTAATTGACTTGTTTGTCAATAATAAACACAAAGTTTTACATTTATTTTTTTTAATTATTAATATTTTCAAATAAAAGACTTTTTAAGAAAAAAAAATTTTTTTGAAAGAAATTACTTTTTGCTCAATTTTTTATTTTCTTGTTTCGTTGACTTTTATAAACAACCAAAATTAACTTTCGTCGATTAATTAAAATATGATTATACAGAAATTCAACCAAGTTATACAGAAAGCAGCCAGTCATAGACTAGTGAAACTGAGATAATGACACTTTTGTTAAAATGGGAGAAAAATCGAATCTACACAACAGTTTGAATGTTTTCGACTTTTGACAAATAATAATCAATGAATACATTAGTTTTTTGATATCACAAACAAGAATTTAATTACGTATCAGACTAGTTTTAATGATTTTTAGAGTACCGTAAAAAAAAAATGTGCTTTGGTTGTTTTCTGCAAATTGAGAAATGCCGTTTTTGTGATCGACACTATTTTCAGAAGGTGATTATAATAGTTTTTTGTACGAAAACGACCTGACAGTTTTAAGCAAAACATAGAATCGACTTGACTGCACTCGATAACACCAAAATGATTTTTTTCGAAATTGTGGACTGGCTGCTTTCTACACAACAACGTTTGATTGTTGTTGGTAAATTTATAAAAAAAAAAGTAGTTTCTGCAGATGACCACAATTACCTTTGTGTGTCTGTGATGTTACATTAGTCTACATACGATACAAGACTTGATATACATATGTCTCTTATGTTTTAAAATGATAATGTTTTTTTTTTAATCTTCAAATATACATTTTCACACTGGATTTGGAAAATTTGTACGACTATTCTGGATTTAAATTTAAAAAATGTTTATCCATATTACGCGAAGAATGAATGTGGCGTTAATAAAGCGATAAACATGTTAAAGAGAGCACGAAGATGGAACTCATAACAAAGAAGAAAGAAAGGCTGTTCTGTGGCTGGTGTTTATGTGAAACAGATTCAGTCGGTTATTGATAGTGATGACAGACACACGCATGTAAGACGAAAGGAGTATTTAAGATTTCAAATTTATTTTGTTAAATCAGGGCTTCTTAGCAGTCTCAAACCTAGGGATTGGTTTTCAGCAAAGTTCTGTATCTCGTCTTCCATTGGTCTTTATTTTCTACAGCCCTCTTCAATTCGCTAAATGTAGCTTAGTTTAATTTTTCGCACACTTGCTCTTAAAAATCCCGTCGGAGGCGCTTCAAATCAGAGCTAAATTATGTATATTTTTATGAGTTATGGAAAAGAAATTATTAAAAATTATTAGTTTTTGAAAAAATTGTTTGATATAAAATATCACATAATGTAAATAATATTGTAAGTTCTGCCCAACATGGCTTCATGTCGTCAAAATCGACTCTCTCTAACTTAATTTTATACGAAGACTATATTTCTAAATCGTTTTTATTGCAGAAGGAAGTTGATGTAAATACAGATTTCAGTAAGGCATTTGATAAGGTGAATCATAAGATTCTCGTACAAAAATTATCAATGTTTGGTGTAAGTGGTCCAATGCTGTGTTGGTTTAAAAATTATTTGACTGAGAGAACACTTACAGTGAAAATTTGTGATACTTTGTCAAATCCTTTTCTTGCTACTAGCGGGGTTCCACAGGGATCGCACCTGGGAAATATTTATAAATGATATAGTTGACATATTTGAAGAAATCGAAGTATTATTGTTTGCGGATGACATGAAGATTTTTAGGACTATTAAAAATGTTGATGATTGTGCTATATTGCAAAATAATTTCGATAAGTTATCTGTATGGTGTTCTATTAACAACCTTCAATTGCATATAAAAAATGCCATATCATGAGATTTTTCAGGATAAAAAATCCTATTTTATTTGACTACTCAATCGGTAACACCGCATTGGATTCAGTTACTGATATGCGGGATTTGGGTGTGATTTTTGATCAGAAATTGTCTTCTATCAGTCACATTAATGATATTAGTAGTAGATCTTTGAAGACGCTTGGGCTTATTTTGCGCATCACTGAGGACTTTAAAAATATAAACACTTTAAAAATTTTATACACCTCCTTGGTGAGAAGCATCTTGGAGTATAATTCTACAATATGAAGCCCTTATTATGCCTCTCACCAAATTACCATAGAAAGAGTTCAAAATACGTTTTTGAGATATGTTAATTTTAAATTAGGAATACGTAATGAATTTCTTAACTATGAATATTTATTTAATATATTCAATTTGATTAAATTAAGGGTCAGGAGAACTATTAATGATTTATTAGTTCTATTTAAAATCGTTAATTCAGTATTGGACAGACCTGAAATTTTGGCCCTCATTGGTTTTAAAGTACCAGTTAGAGTGACTAGGCTAGTACAACTTTATCACTGCAACAATCATATCTCAATATATTCTAGCAATTCAGTACTGAATCGTCTACATGCGCTGGGTAATAAAAATTCGAATTTGGGTGTCATATTGTTATTGAAATTTCCAGCTTATAAACAATTACTTGTAAAGCATTTTAGTGTGGAATAAATATTTTAATTATGTTCTTTCTAAGTATGCATTGGAAAAGTTGTTACTGTATATACTCCACTGTAAATACTTATGTATGTATGTAATGTAAAAGGTACTTGTACCGTTAATTCTTGAAAATAAAATAAATAAACAGTGTGTTTTCATGTTTTTTGCTTTCAAATGTCTCAATTATAGAATTTTCCGTCTTTTGCTTATGAAAACACGATGTTACATCACCGTTCGCAAAGTAATTATTTATTGCAGGTTGCAAAACGTTAGTTGCTCAAGTGACGTTGACATTAAATATTCAAATGAACTTATTTGACTTACTAATTAATAATTAGCAAATCTTGTTTGTATTTTATTAACACATAAAAAAAGTGATAGATTTAAAGTTTGTTAAAGATGAAAATCATATTCTTTGCGGTTTAATGGCTAAGATGCTTTACTCATACATCGAAGGTTCCAAATTTAATTCTCGGTGAATACACAAAAAATAAAATTTGATTTTTTAAAGCGTGGGGGTTTCGTGGTGTAATTAATCATTGTGATTGGCCCCCTGGCCTGTTGCAGAGTAAAAAACAATCCCTACAAACAAAACGTTGATTTTTACAACATACAAAAACTATTTTTGAGGTTAGACGAACTAAATAATAATGTTTTAATGATTACTTTAAAAATGTTTTTTTACTAATGTTTTTTTTAAATCAAATTGTTGTAGACGCTTCATGTGAGTAGGTACTAAATTTGAGCTTTTAAAGAAGTTTTGAAGGATTTTTACAGTAGATATGTTAATTTATCGATTAAAAAGGCCAACAACAAATCATGATAGGCACAGAAATGCCTTAATTTTAATATTGACTTCTTTAAAAATATCTGTGATTAGCAACAAACAAATGGTTTGATCTCCATAAAAAGAAAACAGTCACTCGATGGAAAAATCCGAAAATAATTTCTACGTCGCAAAGGGTTTAATTCTCCATACCTCTATTTCCAAATGTACATATTTCATATTCGGGGCAATAACAGAATTGTTATTGTAGGGGATAAATTCTATCTAACCTCAAGAATATCCGCCTAATATCTCCTTTGTAAGTCTCGCGAAGAACAATACTCCCTCGGTAGGTATTTGTTAGGGACTGGAGATACTATCTTGTCTTTTACTATTGTCTTCGGATGAATGCTTGTCCAGGTTTTGTATGAAACATTAGAAACAAGGTTGACATTTGCCAGATTCAGGAAATCTATTCAATCGTAGTTAGTTTTTTCGGAGGATTCGAGAAGGTGAATTGTTATTTCTCATTCGTTTTTGACAAATTTCACTCAGAATAACAATTAGAATGACAATGGAGTAACATGTTACTTGATAAATTAAATAAAGTGATATAAATATATCGTGAATTTTGGGGTAATGTATGATACGTTATTTTAAAAATATATGCCAACATTTTAAAGTATTTTTGCGGCAAATATTAAACGAGACAGTTATTTTTGTCAAAATGAAATAAAAAAGTTGGCAAGCATAAATATTTGGGTTATCATAATATTATAAAAGATACATTTGAAACACTTTTTAATAACAAAGGCAGAATACAAGTCACGTTTTAAGCGTGCGAAATATGCAAACTGACTATAAGTACTGTGGATGTAAATACTGGCATGTGGTAAAATGTTTAAAAAATACGAACGGTAAGAAAAAGAAGCAAAGTTTACTATAAAAAAAATAATATGTCATATTTAAACACAGATAATTATATCGAAACATGCGCGAAAATGCTAAATGTCTTGGCCGTAAGCACAATAAAGTCTTACAAGGATTAACATATTACAACAGAGATGAAGAACATTTAAGAAAAGGTAATATAGAAGTTTATGTCCATGAAGAAGTATAGGAATTGAAAAAATAACATTTTCAGGCGTTGCCTAGTATGTAGATGAAATAATTCAATTAGATGAATCTCACCTGCATAAATAAAAGTTTCAGCTCTTTAACTTCGCAAACATCAACAGATGAAAGAATTGAAGGAATATAGATGTTCAAATATAGGCAGAATGGTGAATGTTACACAGTGTGTAAAGTGGCCACTTAAACCAGCCACTGACAGGTCATAAGCCCTGTAGATGCCTAGATTTCTATATTACCTTTTCTTAAATGTTCTTCATCTCTGTTGTAATATCTTAATTATGTTAATATATACAGCTCCCCAGGGAGTTGAATCCAGTCCTTGTCTACAAAAATTTGGACAAACTGAAAATATTGTTCTTACAAGGATGTTAACATCTATTTTATAATAGTATATATGAAGAATATTACAAAGCCAATAAATAAATACGCGTATTTGTTTTGCGAAATTTTCAAATAACATGCATTTGTATTGAGTTAACCGGATAAATAATTATTCACTTAGTCATTAAAAATTATTTGTTCATATACCTATAACAAAGGTGTTTTTGTGCATAGTATAAAATACCCAACTCACACGTGGTCGGATAGTCTACTCCGTCTTAACAAACTGAGTTTATTTGCAGTAAATGAATTGTATTTTAAGATCATATTTGTACAAAATTTTACATCAGTTATAATCCCGAAGAGGTTTTGACAAAAAAAAAATCATCAAGGGACCGCAAAATAACAATATTAAAAACAAAACATTAAGAAGGTAATATTGTGTTTGTGTTTTAAACTTTAAACAAAAAACAAAATATTAACAATTCTTAGAAGTTTTTTTTAACTTTGTCTTGCAAATCTCTATCAACGACAATAATTTATTCAACGCCTCTTCAATTTGTGAGTCATTTTTACGTATTGCAAAAAATATCAAACTGTGTAAATGCTATCTGTTACTTAGAATTTGTACCAAACTTCATAGACTTCATTGGCCCTGTATGAATTTCGTTTTTTGATTTTGGTGATGATTGTAATGATTTAAATTTGTTGCAGGACAATGGCTCTCACAATGATGCCAAAAGCTCAGTATGAACAAGTTAAGAAGATGGTTCCATTACTCACCAACCAAAGCGAGGATTGTCTGAACCTCAACATCTATGTTCCTGGAAGTGGTAAGAAATACTTGTAATATTACCATAAGATACTTTTGATTGATTTGGTGTTTATTTTGTAGAACTCCATATTTAAACTTATAATATTAGAAATCAAACACGGATTTGTTATCTGTTATTTGTTATCACGGATTTGGATCTGTTCAGTAGACTGAAATCCGTGTTTGATTTATAATATTATAAGTTTTCATAAGATAATACTTCAATTATACGTGAGTGTCTTATTAAATTTTCGGTTAGTGGTTTTTATACGCCAAGATTGGAGCATCGATGAAACATAATGTCTGTATAAGATAATTATGATGATGGTTAGAAGTAGCTTTGTAAAATTATATCGATGACGTACAAGTTTGCTTAATTTTATCACAATGATTTGCGAGTATGAAAAATATTCCACTTTACTGTGTATACATAAGATAAGAGCATTCAATAAGATCGTAAGATGACATATCGTTGGCGCTACTATTGAAAAACCCATGTAATGTTTAGAAAGCACCAGCTTTCATATAATACGTGTCAAAATTTCTTAACAATATGTGGTTTAATTAAAAAGTTGTAGAACTAAATGTTATTAAATACTTGTGTACAACTACTTACCGACTTTTCTTTGCTTACCGTGTTGTAAAGTGGGTTTTGCATGTTGTTTTAATAGATGTCCCGACGAAGATACGGGTACGTCTCGAAATTGATGGGCATATAAAAGTCGCTAAGTAGTAATAAACAAACGTTCAATAACATTTAGTTGAATTTCTGACCCCAAAGTCAAGAGAAAATACGGGAATACGTTTGTATGTAGAAAAGTAAGACCGCGTTTCCACTTAAGATAAAACATAATTAAGTATACTTACAGAGCATCCTTCGAAATGATTTTACGTAACCATATAAAAAGGTTCGGTATTCTTAAACAAAACCATCGACCTATTAATATACATAGACGCACCCGTAACCCTATATTATTATGATACTAAACTCATGCCCAAACGCTCTGTCCTGTCCCACGCGTAAAAGTAGGAACCTAGGTACTTCATAATAATAATAATGATAATAATATTAATAATAATAATAATAATAATAGTAATAATAATAATAATAATAATAATAATAATAATAATAATAATAATAATAATAATGTTTGAATAATTTATATAGCGCCATTTTTGTGAAAATCACCTCAAGGGCGCTGTACAGTAAATAAATAAATATTTCAGCCCGTTTTGCAGCTACAGAACGCATGGACGGTTGGGATGATAGTTCCTTGTCTCCAATTACGATATATAGGAGCTAGATAACAGCACGTCTTGCAGCTACAGAGCGCATGGACAGTAAGAAATCTAGCCCCTATTTACATTTTTATTTTTAAACATTTTATTTGGCAATGAAGTTTAAAGTTTAAATGATATTTTAAAAAACGAAATAAAAAGCAAATTTATAAAAATAGAAGTTAGATTATAAGTCTTGCAGCTACTGAGCGTATGGACGGTTGAAATTTTTTGACCCCATTTACTAAATTTAGATATTGGATAGTTGATAACATTTACATAATATGATAGATAACATCACAAAAAGTCTTGCAGCTACAAAACGCATCGACAAATGGAATTCCAACAATATAAGAATGACTTTAAAAAGTTAACAATAACAAATAATAAAAAAACACAATAATAATAAGAAGAATTACAAATCGGAAAAAAAATCGTGTTCTAATATTGAATTTAAGTAGGTACCTAAGTACTAGTTTATGTTTGAATTCCAAAACATAAAATAATTAACTTTCAAATATACAATTCTTTTTCTAAATGTCAAACTCGGTTATTCTACCAACATGGTTGCAGTTTATGTAGGAATGCAATTTTCAAAAATGTATTAAATGTGAGTTAATATTATTTTATCATTACCGAAAACACATTAAAAATAAAAAATAAATGGTTTGAAATTATTAGGAATTTAAGTGAAGAATCTTATTGGAATCCATAATAAACGAATGTTGTTAATAAACATTAAAAAAAAACTTTTTTAATACACAAAAAAAACTACATCCTTCCATATTTTTTGTACATGCATTCTCGTCAAATGCAGCCCTGGTAAACGACGAATAAAACATTTACGCGCCTTATTTTTTTTCTGCTTAACAGATTGAAGGTTTTAAGCAACAACTATGCCCATAGCAAAGCTCATCATTTTGCTGAAAACCGAACGTAAATCATTCCTTTAGTTATTTAGGCTATTGAGGACACACATACAAACATTGCCTTTTATACATATAAGATTCTAAGAAGTTATTGAGCAATGTGTTATGATTAATATTTTGATGTTTGATGTTCGTTTACAGATTACTTCTGAGCATTGACTTGCGTAAATAGTAATTACAAATCACTTATGTGTATTAAACTATGTTTTTTGTTCCAACTGAAACGTTTTTAAAACAACTAGGATTAAATTTGTAATTCCAAATGGTATTTTTATTCCTAAAGATACACATTTAGTGTACAAGCGAACCTAAACGTTCAAGCTTTTAAGTAAAAATTCTCGATGGAAGTTCATTGTAAAAAAATAAAAGACGAGTGATACTCTAATCCACAAATTTGGGAAAACCAGTTTTACCAGTTTCATGAACTGGGTTTCCCGAATTTGTGGATTAAAGTATCACTTGTATTTCAAAAGCGAAAGCGCTTTTTGGTCAATTAATAAAATAGTTGAACTAAAACAAAAAGTTTGATTAATATTTTATATAAAAAATATTTTTATTTATTTTATTTTATTATCATAAACGGCAAATCTGCATTTTACTAAAAATTATAAAACTAACATATTTGGCTTAATATTTAAATGTATTTTTTTAAAAACATAAATTTCTTTATACTTTGGCGGCCTCTGTGGTGTAGTGGTCAAGACGCTTGACTCACGCACGGAAGGTTCCGGGTTCGATTCCCGGTGAGAACACAAAATTTAAAATGGGATTTTTCTCAAGCCTGGGTGTTCTGTGATGTAATTCACCGCTGTAATTGGGCCTCCTGGCCTGTTGTGGTGTAAAATAATAATAATATACCTTAGATTTATAAAAAAAAAATAAACCTAAAAGTTTTACAAGATTTATATTTAAAAAAAAAACCTAAAAAATATACACCATATTCAGTAGAAAATTAAAATAATTCAAGAATAAATGTAAAAAGCAAAATTGAATAATAAAAAATTCTACAGTAATACAACAAGAAAATCATAAGTACTGTTTCGTACAGCTGGGCAAAGTAAGCAAAAAACTGTATATTTTATGAAATGCATGAATAAATAAATATAATTACCATTCACCATCTTTAAAAAAGAGCAAAAGGTTAATTCTATAGGAACAATACCCTACACTAAATATATCAGATACGTGGGAATAACTATTGCCGAGTTCATGAAGTCTGTTTAATACGGCATTACAAGTATACACTGTCCGTGAGTTGTTGTTACAAAACGTTAATAATTTATGTGTATTTTCTAGCAAGTTTAACGTGGGAGAGTAGTCTTGTTAATTTCAAACAATACGTATTTTTTCGTATGCCCACTTCTTTATATAAAAAAGTTATTTTTTGCTTCCAAATATGTATTTTAATAAACAGGGTTGGGAAACTTTTTAAATGTTTAACGCATCTCCACAAAAAGTATTCTTTCTCGTTAACTCTTAAGATAAAAACAGAAATACCATTTTAACAAATATTTTTATTAGTACAAAAATAAGTAAGTTTATCACAAAGTATTGGAAATCGTCATTTCCGTATAGTTGTTAAAAGTCAATCAGCACGATTTTCTGTAACAAAAAGGGGCAAACGTAGAAAAATAAACGGAAAAGGCATTAAAAGTATTTTTTAACGTAAACATGTAACGCCATTTTATGTAAAGACGCCATTTTTATTTCAATGTTGTCTTAATGTTAATAGTAAAATAAGTGAATTATTTACAATTCGTTGGAAATGCCCATAAAATGTTTAATGATTCGCTAAATCATGAGAGGCCGTACCTATAAACTTGGAATAAATTTGTGCCCAGGGATAGCAGTAGAATAAGAAAGGCTGTGTGAAAAATAAACATCTAATAAGGTCATACTCAGCATAGAGCTGGAATAGCGTTTATAAAAACGTATTCAATGCTTACACCTGGCTTCGCGGTGATTTTCACCCCCTTTTTAATCGATGGGATAGGCCCGCGATCTGGCATTTATCAAAAATTTTGTAGTCAAATAGGTTGTATTTGTGTTAAATTTATACTTTTTTGTAAACACGCGTTCCTCTCAAAGATTATTTGAATCATCTCAATATTTATTGCGTATAGGCAAAATAGTGAATGTTACACAGTGTGTAAAGTGGCCACTTAAACCAGCCAATGACAGGTCATAAGCCCTGTAAATGCCAAGACTACCATATTCTCTTATTTAAGGTATTCTCCATCCCTGTAATTTGTTATTATTTATTTATTTATTAAATCATACAAAAAATATTTTTTTTGTACTCCCAGGACTTGTTAATCTTAATTACTCCCGAGGGGGTGAAATCCAGTCTTTTGTCTACGAACATTTGGACAAACTCAAATATTGTAATAAATATATTATTATTTATTTCAACATAGCATTTTTTTCTGTGATAATTATTCTGTCTTAACATGGACATACCCTAAAAAAATGAGATTGAATTTATAAATTGTGAATTAATTTAAAATCAATCAATTCAGAAATTAATTACCATTAACTACTAACAAGAAGGAAGTTAATTTAATAATTTATGTTGAATATGCATAAATTGTTTAAAGCATTAAACAAAGAAATTAATTTTGTATGAAATGTTGAGAAACTGCAAATAATAATTAAAAATAATATAAATTGATATAACGATTCTTTATTTGTATCGTAAAACAACAGACATATGTTTGGCAGTGTGAATATAATAATGTATAAGAATACATGAATGTCTAATGCCAATGTAGTACTATGTAAGTAGATATAAAGTTGAAGTTAAGGGCTGTGAGCTGTGACCCAATATAAGAGCTCACCGGAGGGTGTATCCGTTTTGCTCGCGGTGGGGTTTAAGCTGTCGTGATAGTTAATCGACACCTGGCGAGGGCGGGATGAGTTGATAATATTATGCAATGCTTATCCCGAGAAGACCTCTCCACCTGATTATGTATGCCACACGGAACTTAGTTAGGGCCCCTTCGAGCTGTACCTACATAATTCCCACACTTCAAGTCCGACGTTCAACTATTTGCAAGGTTCGAGGGATATATTTTATAATTTATTTGATATAGTGCAAAACTTGCGTGCCTCTATATTATTCGAGACTGCTTTCGCTTCATTTATTCTCTCTCTTACCTCCATATTTTCCATCACTCTATATTCTAGGCTTCATTTCTCTGGAAATAAGCTTTATGTAGTTTCTTCCTAATTTTCTTCGCGCAACATCTTACGAAGATTGAAGGAGCGCTGAAAGAGAAAAAACTTTTCCAGGGAATCACTCTTCCCTTCCACGGAATTAGGAAATGTTCTCACACATATTCCAAAGATCAACATATTTACTTAAACAAGTTTTTCGATGAAGATGCTTGAAATAGAAAAAATCGACATACACATAGACGTTTTAGTAGCCTTTGGGAAATGAAGGACAGTGTATAAATATGCTTTTATCGTGAAAGTTTCTAAATATTAACTAAATGTCATCATTTTATTTCCAAACATAATGGTGCATAAGACACTGCGTTGGTACACCGATCGCAGCGCATCTTGATCATTTTTGTCACATGAAGGTAAGATGATCAGTCTTACGCTTCAGCTGCCAGTCCAGTGACTATAGATGAATCGGGTTGTGGTCCTGTGGCTAGTGTTGCGGACTCACCCCAACTCGACTTTCATTTTACAACTCGTTGAAAATGGCCACCAAAATTGAAATATTTGTGTAAATTATAAGAACGCTAATATTTCTTTTTTTATTTTAAATAAAATATATATATATATTAGTGTAAAAATACTTTTTTAAATAAATATTTCAAGTCAACCATGACGGGAATCGAACCCGAGACTTCTTTGTGGTAGGCAAATGCGCTGACCACTTCACCACGAGGCTGACATAAATTTTTAATTTCTTACTTGCTTACTTATCGGGTCCGGACTTAAGACCTTGCTACTCCAGTGTGCAGCGACAGATATTGCCTTGTCAGTGGCCATCCTCGAATAATTATCATCACAAGTTAACTGGATTCGTAGACACCGCAGCAGATGAGGATCATCTTGCACCTCTCCACAATCGCAGTTCATGTCATCTCCCTCCAGAAAACCCCACCTCCTTTGTATTTGCACCTAGACACTCTTACTTTAGTCTATTGAGAACTTTCCACGTTGGGAAGTTCAACTTGTGGGCAGTGTTTGTGCCTTCAGATGGCATTATCCAAAGCTTATCACCAAGTTTCCCTCTCCACAGATCCTCTCTGATATTTTCTGCAGTGCAGAGGTCTCCAAGTCAATTGTGACTTTGAGGAAACTCCTTCTCGATCCCAGTCTCGGAGGAGACATTGGATGGTCGTAAAGGGAGTGTCTAGGGTCATGGGTCTGTTTGTGTCTCTCTTTTTTCTTTATAAGTTATGAAAAGTTTTATTTTATTTTGATCCATCTTGTGTCAATAAAACAAAACTTTTTTTTTACTACCTACTCGTATCATATTGTTAACGCTAGGGTGTGAATATATTTGAACTATGTATGTTTTTCTCATTGAGATATAATACAAAGAGATAACACTTCATACAAATTAGAGCTAAAAAATCATCCCTAAAGGAAATAGAATGCATCCCCAGCGGAGGGAGTAAGTGCTTGTTTGGCAAGCAAAACATGGAGTTCATTAAAAAGTACTGACTGTTTACATCGGTCTACTGTAAGTTCTTTTCAGTATGTCGCTCCTTTCCACATACGCGTTACCTTTGTTTGTCGTTTTGCTTAGCGCCCGATTAACTGAGTAGGACCGAGATAGGAGATAACTCAGAAATTGTAACATATTAATAAGACATTTTTTGACATTGAAATAGCTATTTTAAACAAGAATTGATTAAGATAAGAACATTACTTGCCGGTGAAAGGTTATACTATCGCTTTTCCAGATCAATTTGTGCAGTATCTTAGCGTACATATTGGCATTTTAGTAATTGTGAGGAGAAAAATAGCCGGAGAATTCTCGCAATAGGCTAAAATTTGTTGTATCAAACATATGCTAACTAACCGCAGGTTAAAAGACCATCTTTCGAACGCTCATGCTTACTCTAGTGACATATCTTAATAGTTTTTCTTTCATTTCCCTGTGGTGATATAATAGGTTTGGAAGATAAAAATAATCAAGTGATTAAACAATACATACATAAGGTTTCTGAGAATAATCTAGGCCAATTTCTTTATTGATAAAATATAAAACTTTTTAGTGAAATGAAATAAGATGAATATTTGAATTTGGATTACCTTCATCAGTTTTTATGCCCATTAAAATTATTTCGAACTAAACAAATTAGGCTTTAAAAATTAAATCGGGTTGTGGTCTCGACCAGACACACTACGAGTAGCTTGTGTTGCGGACTCACGGGGCAGAGGCCAGAAGATCAAACCCCACTGTATCTCAACTTGATTTCCGTTTTCTAAAAGTGAGTTATTTGCAACTCGTTGAAAATGGCCACCAAAATTGAAATATTTGTGTAAATTATAAGAAGAAAAAAAAGATAAAATACGTTTTACCCACACTTAGAGAATATCTTCGAAGAATATTTTTCTTTTAACCTTTATCAGCACCTAGGTGCACAACGCACTTAATTGCACAAAATGCAGCATATCTTACGGTGCGGAGATACGTAGGCTTTAGTTTAACCATTATTTTTTTTATTTAAATAAAATTGCGTCTTTATAATTTCCAAAATGTTTAAATTTAAATTCTATTCTCAAAAAAAAGTTTTTAAACAAAGTTGAAGTAAAGTGGGGTTCGAACCTTATACCCGTATGCAGAGACAAACCTTAAGGTGAGGAAAGTACATTCTATTGTCTTCACCTTCGGGTTATTCTCCGCATTTGAAATTAGAATGTACTTTCCTCACCTTAAGTTTTGTGGTGAGGAAAGTACATTCTATTGTCTTCACCTTTGGGTTATTCTCTGCATTTGAAATTAGAATGTACTTTCCTCACCTTAAGTTTTGTCTCTGCATACGGGTATTAGACTTCAAATTTGTGAGTCTGTTACACAACTACGGGACAAAACCCGGTTAAAAAGATTTGTTGTTTTATTTAAATTATATTAAAAGTAACCCTTAAAAAATAGTAGCCCATCTTGTACATCACAAGGAGTATTAAAATAAAGCAATAACACATAGAATAACGATGTTACACTGGTTCATGCCGTTATAACAAAAAGGGCGTAATTTCCAATGATCCTGAAATGTAAATTTTTGTTTTACATATTTGAAAAAAACCATAAACTTTATTTACTTTCGAAAATACTCAAATTACGTATATAAAAAAAAAGTAATTATCATGGTTTATTAACAAAAATAACATTGTCATTTTAAAAAAATATTGGCCGACATGAAATAATGTTGTAATATCAAGAGGAAAAGAGCTATTTCAGTGTCTTATATAAAAAGGCGTAAGTCTACAATTTATTTGTTGTCATATAAATTAAGGTCGAAATTTTATTTATTCAAAAATACTCCCGTTATATGCAAAAACAGTGTTATTTTTTATTTTATTTAAAAAAAATTCAAGTTACGTCTTCATTAAAGTTTCTTCTTCGGCAAATTACAATGCCAATATTTTAGAAAAAAAGGGATAAGCTCTTTTTATTTGTCCGTTTTAGAAATAGTATTAATTTTTAGAAAATCTAACATAATCAATAGCAAACGAGTGAAGGCGTATATAATAAAATAAACAAAAAAAACATAATCAATAGTTCAATAACACAAGTAAAACGGATAGAGAATTTACACTTTTATAACTTTGTAAGGCAATTTGGAATACAATTTAGTTTCAAACACTTTCACTTTGAAATTCACTAAGGTATGCGTTCGAGTCAAGACGAAGTGTGAAAAGACGATAGAAGTTTGGTGTAATCTATACCAAACGCGTTACAACTTGAAATAGAAGTCCACAAAATATATATTATAGGTACGCGTGTGTATGGAATTACGCAAGTTCAAATAAGTTTTCATCCAAGTAAAGGTTTCATATGTTAAAATAAGTGAAAAGTTGGTGTGGGATTGTTTAAAATGGATTACTTTCTTGACAGGTATTATTTTGTGAAAATAAAGTAGAAACTTATCTTACGTACTATTAACATGATTTAAATTTATTCAAAATAACTTGAAAAAAAAAAAATTAAATAAATAAGGGGTACATTGAACTATTTTTATTCCTACCATGTAAAGAACGCGGAAATATGACAATGTTTTTTCAAAATCAAAATGTGTTTACAAATTACAACACAGGTGAAAAAACTGTAAAAGAAGGGAATAAGTCTAAAGTGCATTATTTTATTGATCTTGGACTGGTGCCTGAATGGTATGAATGATCACGTAACTTCTTTCCTGTAACAAATGACCGAGATATACTGCGTGTGTTTTTCTAATGCAGTGATCTTTGCATCATATAAAATATGATTATTTTTCGAAAAAGTATTGTATTATTCTTCAAAATTTCAATCGTATTTTACAAAATGAACGTCGAAATAATTATTGCAATTTCACATACCACGATTAAATAATGCACTTATTATAATATCACTTTACTTTTCAGCATCTAGAGGTGTTTCACTATACGCGGACTGATTCTATGCACCATCGTTTGCGGATAGGGGTTAGATGATGATGATGATTTTATGGATACCCTTGACCGAAAATGCAGTCTGTCCGTTGGAAATATTAGAACCAACGTCGAATTCTATTCACCTCTGTCAAAGATTCTCAAAACAGTTCATAAAATCTCAGTAAACAGTACTGTCGATGTGTGGTTCCGCAAAGGCGAGCGAGCATCCAATAATCAAGCTGTGTTATCATTCCTGCGTTAATAATGACACATTTGATATGTCTGCCTAGATCTTTCCATGACCATGTCTACCATACTTTTGAATAGTTTCTAAGATTCTAAGGCTGTATTTTTTTTTAGTTTACGATTGTTTGGTTTAAATAAAATAATATTTATCACCATTATAAGCTCGACAGCCTACTCTACTCTTGTCGGTCTACTGCTGTTCTTCTCCAGTTCCTCGTTTCCAACATTATCGTATCCGTACTGATGCAGACCGTTCATTGCATTTGGGGCCTTCCTAGTCTTCGTCGTCCTTGTGGCACAGAGAGAGTTAGGCGTTTAATGGGGTTTTTGCCGTCCATTCCAATTATCTGTCAAGCCCACCTTGAGCGCTTCACCTTGATAAAGTTTACTACATCGGGTGCTCCATAGATTTTAATATACTACATGACGTTAAGGCCAATCTATCAGAGCTTTCATGAGCCTGTTGATTGGTTAAAAAAAATGAAAAAGGCTGATCTATAAACTAACCTATAATAAATAATTAAGAAACTCAACAATTCGTGATGTAGTGTAGTTTGTAATGTAATAGAGAAATATCACATACCACGAATACCAGTAAAAACATGTGAAATAAATTTAGAAAAGATAATTGTATTTTTAAAATCAATATCGAATAGGGAAGAATTGTTTTCTTTTATAATTTAAATAATTAGAAAATATGTCTTCACAAAAACGTTACATGTTTGGCCTTGACAATTGTGACGTCAAGATTCGTGATGATGTTCCATTTAAATTTAAACGATCAAAAACAAAGTTCAAAATTTAACCGAATCGGGACGTTTTAGGGGCGTGGCCAATACAATGAACAGTTTTCGCAAGAATTTGATATTATCAATAGAAAATATTTTTTATGCTAATAGTAAGTACAAATAGACTAATAAATACCGTCGGTCTCGTGGTGTAATCGTCAGTGAGTTTGCATACCATGCAAAAGGTCTCGGGTTAAATTCATCGGATTGATGTTTTCTTCTAAGGTAGAGATATTATTTTATTTGATTGCAAGTATTTAAAATGGAATGTCAAAAATAGGAAAGTGAGTGTTCTCGACACCTCTTTTTGATCGCGTTCAATCGAGGAAATAAAGCTGCAAAAGCTGATCGCGACATTTGGGATGTGTAATTTGGTGTTAACATAAATTTTGGCTTTTTTTTCCAAATTAAGAAAACAAGCGGACGTAATAAAAAATATACAATAAATTAGTCAATAATGATTTCTTCTTTATTATTTTACAGAAAATCAGTCACTAACTCACATCATCTTCACTGTGCTGCAAAAATTCGTGAGCAGCTTTGGCTTCTTTATTACCTCGATTGAACGCAAACAGAGAAAGGAGCCGAAAATACTCACTTTTGTCTGTTTGATATTCCATTTTAAAGGATAATAATCAAATAAAAAACGTAACGTATAGGCAAATACAACAACTAAAAGAACAGAAAATTTTCATTCGAATGACATGTAAATATATTTTTTAATGCTTTTGGAGCTCATTTTTAAATATGGAATAAAAACAGACACAAAACTTAATATATTGACAATACAATGCCAAACCTTTTTTGTGGTATTTGTTCAATTCACTGTTAAAATATGAAAAAAACACTTTATCGTCATAATAATTGCTGTGTTTTTAGAAAAAACTGAAGTTTGTGGTTTATCTCAAAAATATAAATTGTAGAGATTCTCAAGTGTTCTCCTAAGAATCAAAGAGTAAAACTGCATTCATAATTCAAAACAGCAAAATTTAAACTTACGACGGTGTACTTTTGGGAGTGGAATTTGTGATATGTTTATTTCGTACTTTGGAGACAGCTTTAAAATCCTCTGCATTCAAAAGATAACCATTTTGTTGCGTAAGGTATTCGAAATATACTTTTTCATTATGCTGAAACAGCAACACGGTACAAATCTGCTTTTTTGTTGCGAGAGCCGATTCCAGTAAAATCAACACAGTTCTGCCTTTTTAGCAAAAACAGATAGGTACAAGTACTTCCAACGGGTCTGAAAAAAATCCGGAGAAGATTAAATATTAATGTGAAAACGATGTGACACAATTCAAACATCATTTTACAAACAAACATTACTAATCAAATAAAAAGTTTTTGAGTATAGCAGGTGTTCATCGAAGATAAGGAAAAAGAAAAATCGATCGTGGTTTTTTATTTTATTTTATTAGGAACAAGCTGAACTCGGCGATGCTTTGATATTGATAGATTTGAGTTGATACTTGTATACATGAACACAATTGAAAGTTTGATTTCAATTATTGTATTTAGTTAAAATTAAATGATTACTCATACATTGATACCTTTGTGTTTCGGATTACATAAATTGTGAGGATATGCGTTGACAGGGAGTTTTGAATAACTATTGTGTGGCTGTAATGTTACACTAGTCAACATGGGGAACGAGACTTGATATATCTCTCTTATTTTTTTAAACGATGAACTCGTATTTTTTGAAATCTTCAAATGTACATTTTCACACTGGATTTGGAAAGCAGAATTTGTATGACTATGCTGGATGTAAATACAAAAAATATTTATCATTACTACGCGAAGAATGAATGTCCGCTAATTCAGAAACACATATGTATAAGAGAGAGCGCGAATATATAAATCATAACAAGGAAGACAGAGACGCTGTTCTATGGCGGGTGTTTTGTAAAACAGATTAAGTCTCCAGTCAGTTGATCACATTTAAGGGGGATGCACGCGCGTAACATGAGCGGGGTATTTATGATTTTTAATTTATTTTGCTACAACAGGGCTAAGTTTTATGTTTATTTCCATAAATTGTGAAAAAGGAATTATTGAACAGTATGTTTCAATGTTTTTTTAAATTTCAACTGTCTAAACTTTGGAATATTCCGTCTTTTACTAGAGGTAACACGATGTTACATCACTGCACGCAAATATATTATTGACGACAGTCTTTTAAGAGTTAATGGGTTTTTGAAAATTGTTTTTCTGTCACTGTCTTGCAGATGCCTCCCCGACACTGTGTAAAAAAGACAGCTGCATTTCGGACCTTTTATGCCTAACTATAATAGGCAACATTGACGTTTCGATGTCCCGTTTTCCGCACGTCAAAACTGACCCAATTTTGTTATTTTTTTAGACAAAACATGATATTTTTTTTTGTATGGGTACGTCTTGAATTTCTCAAAAATAGGTATCATACTTGTATGCCGTGCGCCCGAAGACAGCGGATAAAACTGGGCATTTTTACAGGTTTTTTAATGGTTCTAATTTCCATAGTAAACAATTCATCAGTAAAGCAAAAATTTTGAGACGCGGAAATGGTAAATATTTAAAGTGCCAAAACCCAGGGTGAAAATACGTTTTAATGAAGAAAAGTCAGACCGCGTTTCCTCTCAAGATAAAATATTATTAAGTATACTTACAACGTTTGTTTTATAATGTTTTTACGTAACCAAAAAAACGGGTTTAGTTTTCATAAATAGAGCAACTTTCCGTTAATAAGTAGGAACTTAGGTCTTTGTTTATGATTGAATTCCAAATCTTAAATTTAAGTATGTACCTAAATACTTGTTTGCGTTTGAATTCCAGAACATAAAATAATTACGTTTCAAATAAAGAATTTTGTTTGCAAATGTCAAACTCTGCCTTTCTCACCAAGAGGGGTGCATTTTTTTCTACATTTCACTGAAAACCAAACGTAAATTGATCCAGTAGTTATTCAGTCTATCTAGGACATACACACAAACATTGGCCTTATATAGATACAAACAGATGCATGGGTTACAATACTTATCTACAGATAAACAAAAAAAAAGACAATTCGTCATAAAGTTTGACATATGAGCAACGAGTCAACGTAGCAATGCGACAACGTGAATCGACGATTTTAATTACATAAACTCGTAATTAAATCATAAGCCATTACAACAATATTATGGATAACAAGTAAAAATCACAGAAATATCGAATAAAATATGTCAATGACATATTATTTTGTTAAAATTTCAATTGAAAAATAATATCATACACCGAAGATACGGTTGTTTTAGTTGAGTAAGTTAACTGGAGTAAATTTAGTGGATAAATTAGTAGTGGAGTAATAAATAAATTGAAATCATGGTTTGACAAAACTGTATTATCTTTAAATACGGAAAAGACAAAAATCATCAAATTTTTTATAAACAAAACAAATTTAGATTCATTAGTAAAATTAATTTATCACCAAAGTAATTGCAACAAAACTAACTGCGATCTTACACGTTCAGTACTTGATACAACAGATAAAATTAAATATTTCAGTGTATACATAGAACAAAAAATTAAAATGGAAAGACCATATTAATGAACTAGTTGAACGAATTAGAAAATGGATGTAAATATTTATTAGATTAAGGAATATTTTTAAAAATAAATAATTTAAAAAAAGCTTATTACTCAATTGTACAATTTTTGTTACAATATTATATTGTAGGGTGGAGTGGTTCATATGCCAATATATTAAACCCTCTTAAAATATTACAAATATTAATTTTTAAAAGAATTCGAAATATTTAAGGTTCATACAGTAGACACTTTTCATAAAATAAGATCTTTCATCCATATACATAGAAAATAAAAGAATGTGAGATGAATAAGTCACCCAGATACCAACATATTATTAAAGTTCCTAAATTCCACACAAGTCATGGTCAAATCATTGTCTTCAAAAGTGTAAAAAATTATACTTATCTTCCTAATGAACTAAAAACTATTAAAAGTATAACATATAAATAAATAAATTTAAAGTTAATCCAAATAAATTTTTTGAACACGTGTAAAAACATTAAATTTTAATTAGTATAAATATATTATTGTTTTATATTTTTTTCTCATGTACTCGTATTAAAAATATATAAACTCTTTTAATAAACAATAAGCAACAACAACAGTATAAGTCACTCTTCAAGCGCAAGAATTATACCCGTATGCAGAGACAAAACTTCAGGTGAGGAAAGTAAATTCTAATTTTAAATGCAGAGAATAATCCGAAGGTGAAGACAATAGAATGTACTTTCCTCACCTTAAGGTTTGTCTCTGCATACGGGTATTAGTCTCTTTTTTGGAGAATTACACTAATAACATTTACTAGACTAAGTTCATGCTTTTACCAGCTGAGACAGATTAAATGCTTACGCAAAAATTTGCCAGTTGATGCCGCTCGTCAATTAATAAATGCGTTTGTAGTGTCTAGAGTCGATTATTGTAATGGTATCTACACAGGTCTACCAATGAATAAAATGACTCGCCTACAGGCTGTATTAAATGCCGCAGCGAGACTTATTTTTGAAATCTCTAAATTCAGTCATATCAATCCACTACTTCGGGAATTGCACTGGCTACGTTTTCCACAGAGGGTGGAATACAAACTCTGTTGGCTTATGTATAAGTCACTGCACAACTCTGCTCCAGAATATCTAAGGGAACTCTGCATTCCAGATGAACTAGCTGACAGACGTCTTACGCTTAGATTAGCTACATCTACGTCGAAAGGAAAAGTTATTATACCTCTACGCAAACAGCGCACTAAATTCGGCGAACGTGCATTTGCGGTCGCAGGCCCTACGCCATGGAATGCTCTCCCAGTAGAAATCCGAAACTGTGAGAGTGAAGTGATGTTTCGTAAGAAATTTAAAACCCACTTGTTCTCTAAATCATTTGAATAAATTCTTAGCATGTGGTGGAAAAGTAATATGAAAAAGTACATTATTTTTCTTAAATTGAAAAGTTAAAATTAATTTAATATCTTTATATAATCACTTTGTTAGGCGCCCTTGAGGTATTATTATGAAAATGGCGCTTTTTAAGTTATCCATAATTATTATTATTATTATAGATGTGTAAAAGTAGTTATCTTTAGAATTTTTTTAAAAAATTGTCCCTTTTATGAAATTTATTATTCAAAATAAATATGCAAATTATTATGTATTTATTCAATAATATTTTTGAATAAGAAACGTAAATAATAAAAAATATTTAAGCCCATAGAAAAACATAATCAGTATTGAAAACATACAGACTGAATAAATAAAAAAAAAGATATTGGTAAATCGAATGAAAACACATAAAAAATAATAACATTTAAAAATATAGATGGTCGTGAAAGTAGAACAACGACGCATGTGATGTTACTTTTATTTTACATGAGAACGTTGGAACACAAATTATGAAATTAAACATTTTAAAACTCGATAAGAACAACAGTTTATCCTTTGATACTTAGGATTAGGTATACGATGTATTTTTTTAGTCAAATTTGAAATATAAAGCCGTCATAAAATCTTTTTAAGATCAAATAAAAAAAAGTCAATCTCGTCGTTGTTTTACGATCATGTCAAGATACTGTAAGGAGACATTGAAACTAACTAAACATTTTATATATTTTTTGTTTAGACCCGTCGAAAGTACACGTTATGTACTTTTATAATCGTTAAGTTAAATCAACTTTTTTATAAACGCATTAGCTAAAATTTTGACTAATATGGTTTATGTGTGTGTTGTAAACATAGTACTGGCCTTCCCTACGCATGTAGATGCTCATAATATCACTTAAATGGTATGGGTTGCGAGCTGGGCTAGTATCAATCGTATAAAGGCTTTCCTTCCATAAAATAACCCACAAATACCAAATTGGTCCCGACAATTGAAAATTTTGTCTTCTAGCGGACAACAAAGGGTCTCTATTCAAGAAATATTAGAAGAGAAGGACTATAATGAAATAAAGAAATAAATAAGATACAAAATTTGTGAGACTGGAAGGAAAAATAAAATATAAGAGAACACTAGATAACTGATCCCTTCACCCCGAATTCACCGTCTAATTCAGTCAAGAGCAAATAAGACCCCACCAAGAAAAGAAGTTGCTTACGAGTAGGCAAGTTTAATAAAATAATTACTTAAGTAACATTCTAAACAATAAACATGAGAAGCTATCTAAAGTGCTAAATTATATGAATTGCATGGCCATCGGAATCATGAAATAAAAGAATATTTTGGTAAAGAGTGTTTGTTATAAAAATAATGATAACATAATTATATTTAAATAACATGATCAATAATTCCAGGAAAACATTTCCTTTCAACCAATGAAGAATTCACATCAGAAGATACTAGTGAATAAAACCATAATATTGACAGTTGGGAGTTATACATTTGAAAATTGCATTAGTAAATATTTTTTAAACCAAATCAATATTCAAACTCAAATTTGCCAATAAAGAATACAGAAAATGTAGAAATTACATGAATGTAAATTAATCTGGAGTTTATTATATGAATAAAAGACGAGTGATACTTTATTTACAAATTTAAAATATCCAGAAACCAGTTTCATCGCCTTCACGACATCTTCGATTTGTGGATTAAAGTATCACTCGTTTTTGATTTATATTATAAATTACAATGAACTTCCATCAATAATTTTCACTTACAAACTTAGATGTTTTAATCTGGAGTAAAACATTCAACTCATACAAAAATGTAACAAGAGTTTATATTTTTTTTTTTCAAATAAATTAAAGAAAAAATTTGCACCCTAAAAATATAAATAATAATAAATAATAAACTGTCTTAAATCAAAGAAACTCTAAAAGATTATTGAATTATCTAAATTTATCAAATAAAATGTATTTTATAAATAAATAACGTTCAGATAGAAACTAAAATAATATCATCAATTTAGTTCTTCTAGTGCTTTTTTTTGTGAATTCAACATTTCATACATATTTTATAAATTATGTAGGAATTTATTCCTAGAGTTAAATTTCGCTTTCTAATCCTGTAGATGACTTCTTCCACGTCTCCTGGGTAATTATTAGTTAAATGGGTTTGCCTTCGAAAACGTCTAGAATATTGAGTGGAGATGGATTTTTTAAATGCAAATTATTATATCTTGTTGAATATTTGACACATATTGTGATAAATGCATTCGTCATCTCGCAGAGTAAATTATATACATAGTTTAATCTTCTAAATGTTAATATTTTGAGGAGTGCAATAATATGGTATAAAAGTGAAAGGTTGGGGCTAGGTTTTCACATGGATTAGTAGGGCCGGTTTAAATAAAAATTACACAAAATATATAAAAAATCGATCTTGAAGCTCGAGCGATAGCAAAAAATAAAATAACAAGGACTCACGTCAAGTTTTGACGCCCTACGGGTTGGTTTGGGCTTACATCTCCTGATTTGAGATGGCCACGATGCGGTAAAGATTTGGAGATCAGCTCTCCAAATTTTGATCTCCTTTGTCAACGGATTTTTTGAGAGAAAGAGAATCGTCCCGTTTGGTTGTTTAACCTTAGTTCGGAATTGAAATATCTGACAACATTGTGCCTTAAATAACAAAGCTAGTTGACATACCGTACCTACGAATAAGAACTTTTCGTTATAGTGCGTATAAAAAATAAATGCAAGTTAATAGTGGTACGGGTCTGAGGTTCAAACTTCGCTCTACAACAACTTGCTTTCCATTTTCTAACACAGTTATTTACGACTAAAAGAAAACGGTTCTAAAATGTAAATATGTGGGTAAATCATAATGATGTATATATTTTTAAAACAATTTAAATCATTATTCGATGAGTTGATTAACATATAACCACCTTTTTCAAAACAATAAAAAAACAAACAGTATTTGAGACGCTTATTTAAACATAAACAGAAAAGTTTATGTCAAATATTATACAACAATAGTATATTAAATATATTAAAGTAATAATGCTTTCAAAGAATCACTTAATTACCCCCCGGGCCCGGAGACATAGCTGTCTATGGAACTACCAACCAGCGGCCCCTGTTATAGTTTTAATTAAATTTAAATACATGTAATTCAAATACATTTTCATTATAAAACTTCATAAAATTATATATTTTACACCAGATTTTCTTATATGCATTCAAACAAAACTTATATTCTTATAATTGTTATTACCTTATATTTAAATGATTTTAATTTAAATTCTTTCATTTACATAATTATATAAAATCATGATTTACAACCCCTGCTTACACTTGTATATAACATAGAAATTTGTTTAGTCTCCCACCAGTCTGACGATGTCGGTCACGACGGAACCTGGTAACTGGTAAAAAAAATATTAAAAAAATATAAATGAAAGTTGAATAAAACTATAAAGTATTTTTATTATTATAATTATAGTTTTCTGTTAAGAGATTACCAAAACATTTGCATTTTCTTAAAAGTTTTCAAGTGTTCCATAAAATTGTAAAACAGGACCCCTAGAACGGAAATCTACCATGCCTACATAATATGTGAGAGTCGGCTTTAACATCATTTAAAAAAAAATAATATTGAAATAAAATAAATAAATAAATTAGCCATCGTTGTTCCATTTGCGAAAAGTTTTTTTGTTATCCACTAAACATATGAAGGAAATATGTTTATTCTCTTTCTGAATATTCTATGGGTAAAGTGATATAATAGTTGTGGGGAGGGAATGGCCTTTCTAGTTTTAAACGAGGGAAGAGAGATTTTTTCCGAAACTGTTAATATTTACCTTATACCCATATTGATATCGTGGATGTGGCAGCCGGGCCAGGTTGCGTACTGTGTACCAGTATGTCAATAAATTTAAATATTATTTTAAAAAAATGGTTGAACCCCTTTTTACATTTTCATGAGTCCCACAAGACTCTTATTTATACCCGTATTCAGAGACAATACTTAAGGTGAGGAAAGTACATTCTAATCTCATATGCAGAGAATAACCCGAAGGTGAAGACAATAGAATGTACTTTCCTCACCTTAAGTATTGTCTTTGAATACGGGTATTAGGTCCACATTTACTCCCCATTTTTATAAATGACATTACTACCGTGGTATTGCATTCACGAGTTCTGTTGTTTGCTGATGATTTTTAATGGATGATTGCCACCTTCTCCAGTCGGATTTAAATAATATATTTGATTGGAGAACTCAGAACCAAGTAAATTTTAATGTTTCTAAATGTTATGTTTTATCATATACAAGGGCATTAAAAACTTGTTTTATGCGGTATTGTATGGGAGTGTGTTCACTTAAGCAAACTGTCTCTGTCAAAGACCTGGGAGTTATGCTTGATGGCACTGTCTGTGACAATGGGCGAAAAATGTTAGGATTTGTTCTCCGAATAGCTAAGATGTTCTTGAATACTCGTGTTTTTAGGCTTCTTTATAACTCATTGATGCGAAGCAGACTTGAGTGTGGCTCTGATCTGGGCGCCCGACAAATTGAAGTGCTCTGTTATGCTGGAGATAGTTCAAAAGAAATTTCTGAGGTATCTTAACTTAAGGGAGTGCGGATACTATCTGTGGTTGTACCCGTCTGACTTCATATTGGGAATGCTTGGCTACAATAGTTTAGAAAAAAGAAGAAATGCATGCTTGCTTATGTATATTTTCAGATTAATCCGTGGTATTACGATCAACAGAGGTATAATTGAGGGTATTTTACTTTATGATCCTAATAAAAACCTTTAAATAGGCAGCTCAAGCTGTTTTATCTTCCTGCTTGCAGAACCAACTGAGCCAGTAGGAAGAGCAAAGTCTTTACTCAATCGTATCTCTTCAGATATCGACATCTTTCATATTAGTGAAAACAAGTTCAGAGAGGAAAGCATCCCTTTTCTATAATTGCGGGGTATTTTTATTTAACCATCTACGTATATTAAAATTTAAGTATAAATTTTTTCATTTTATGTATGCCTTGAAATATTATACAAATGTACATAAACTTATGTAAAATAAATAAATTGAAATTGAAAAATCATCGTTACACTGGTTAAAGCGAATAATTAAGTATGCAAAGACATTTTATATAAAAAAAAACATAATGTAAATGTATTAAGCTTTTTTTTAATATTACAAATGTTCAAATTAACGTTAGTTTAAAACAAAAGCATTTGAACTTTTGTATTTTGTTTGATTTAAAAAAATAAATCTTATAATTTACAGGAGCATTTAATTTTTTAACTTTTTTCGATTGGTCGTAGGTAATAGCACCAGAAAATGGAAACTAAGCTGTGTTAGATCTTTGTGATGGGAAACAAGCTTTAAGGATGTACATAGATTCAATGGAGCTGATTTTGAAACAGTAACAAATGTGATTTTACAAATAAAATAAATAAATGTCATGGTCAAGCACTTGTCAAGTTTTGCAAGTGAACAGCGTAATAAAAAACTTTGAAGTATTTTGGATAATCTTTTTAAAGATTCTTGCCATATTCGCTCTGATGTCCTTCATTCTTTTGATCATATCTTTTCTTCTGAGGCGTAAAATATTTCAGGAGGTTATGCCTTCTTTAACTCGCTTTAAGCTCTGCATGTTTTAAAGTTGCGAATTCAGTTATATAACTTCCTTAGACGAAATTTTTCTTTGAGGCAAAAAGGGCCTGCGAAATTGCCAGCGACAAAACTTGATTCAAATTGTGTTAAAGGGGAATTTCTGATTCGCCGAGACAATACAATTACAGTAATTCACAAACAAGCCATAATAAAATTTTCAATAAGAAAAACAGTCTGTGAACTCAGGAGGAAATTATTTTTGTAATAATGTTGGCATTTATAAGTTTATAACTTTGCTTTAAAATATACTTTTTATTTGAGTTTAATTTGTAGTAATTAACACTTCTCTATCAAACAAATTCACCCATTGTTTCTTTAATGATTAAGTATTGCCGTTTTTAACATTTTCCAAATAAATAACCCTTTTTTTATTTTGTATAACTATGCATTTGTGTTTTTGGAGTATTTTTTGGTCCTTCTACAACATTATCAATTATTATATTTTCTCAACTCAGCTGGGATGCAGTTTTTGTACTCATATTAAAAGTATTAAAACAGTATCTCATACTACGGAAAATTCTATTTAACAAGTGAATGGCTATTTTTTAATTTTAATTGTATTATTTTACTCTATTTTTTTACATTAAAAAAAATTCTTCAATCCATTTTTATCAGGTTTTGTTGAGTTTTTTTTCTTTTTAATAATATTTTTCAAAGCATCAAAAACTGAATAATATATATTAGTTTATACGTATTCAGTACTAAGTCTGTACTCTTTTATTTGATTATTAATTAAAACTAATGTCTGAGCACCCAATGCCAAACTATTATTGAATAGGTTATCGGGACAAAATATATTTAAATACATAGTTTTCTTTATAATGTATTAATATTGTAATAATGTGTATATTTTATTGAATTAAGACTGTCGTTGATGGCATAAGTGGTAAAGTTCCGTAAAGTATAGATAATGAGAGCTGATTTTTTTTTTACAGGTAACCGAGGTGTTGAAGCCCCCTATGCCGTGTTGGTATGGGTGCACGGAGACTCCTACGAGTGGGGCTCCGGTAATCCTTACGATGGCTCTGTTCTGGCCTCGCATGGACACGTCATCGTCATAACTCTCAACTTCAGACTCGGAATTCTAGGTAAGTCAAACGAAACTTAAGTTTGCTAATAACAATTTTAAAATATGCACATTTGAACAACAATGAAAAAGTATAATCTTTGTTCATTGATTTAAAAATTTATTGATCGTGTGGTTTCATCTCCCATCTTTGCTGATAAATCTTATGAAAAAATGACGAACCGTAGTAGATGGTTTAAAAAATACAGTAAATCATCAGTATTACTATTATTCTCCTGTTCTCACAGAGTTGTATATGTATAGTAAAATCCACTGAATTAAAATAGGAAATGCAGCATTCCTTGATCATTTGTTACATAAAGACAACATTTACAGTTCAACCAGTCTGTTGTCAAATATTTTAGTAAGAATACGGTTTAAATCAATATTTTAAAGCAAAGTTATCGTAAATTAAACTCAAATTTCGTGGACCGCCAAAAGCGCAAATTACTGAACCACGAATAAACATTTGTTTTTTGTACTTTATATTATTTAAAGTTATCTTTATTGGTATCATATTACCAAAAAACATAATTTTATATTATTAATATTTAAAGAATTAACTTTGTGGTCAAAAATTTAACTGCATGTTATAAAATATTTGTATAAAACCACTTATCGACTTTTCTATTTCTACCGGTTTCTATGTCTACTGGTTTTATTGGTGTCCTGACAAAGAGACGGGTACGTCTCAAAAACTGTAGACAAAGAAAAGTCGGTTAATGGTCATATACAAAAATTTAAAAGCATTTAGTAACATAATTTAATGCCATCTGAGACAAATTTTCTTGACTTTTATAGAACTTAACAATAAAACTCACGAACGTTGCTCAAAATAAAATTAAAGAAATCAAAGGAATTTTGTCAATTAAAATGAACAAGAGAAAGAGTATACATTTTAAATAAATACAAACTGAAATAAATCGAAGATTTAACATAAATTTACAATTAAATATAACATAACGCAAATAAAAAAAAAGCATAGCATCCATCATCGCGTATTGAAAAAACATCTTTTGAAAAGAGAAAGAATGAAAATACATTTAACTGAAAGAAGAATTTAAAGAGGGTGAAAGAAAACAATTATTTAATATAATCCGTCTAACCACTGAAGCATTTTAGAAAAAGAGGCTTTTATTACCCGACCCGAAGTAATAGGGGAAACGGAAGTTGTGTGAGGAAACAAATATTTTGATTTTATTTGTCCAGCTGATGACATTTTTTTTTTTTAATGGCCTTCAAACGTAATTTCAAATTAAAGTGAAAAATAAACTGGGTGCACAACATTTATTTGGGTTATACACAGTGAAAAATAAATTTAAAATAAAACAACACATTTAAGAAATGACAAAATTTATTTTATTTTTTATTAAGATTTACATACATACATATTTATATATATTAAAGAGAAGAGAAACAAGAAGAGAAAAAAATGTTAACAAATCACATATATTTATAGATTTTTTTCACATTTGCTATTCACAATTTATTGCCCAACTAGACAATAGCCAGTTCTAAGGGTAACTAATTGTGAATTTAATGGTTTGCTATAAAACATAGCAATTATAAAGTTATACAAAAGTAAAATTACACTTTTCATCAAAGAGAAATAAGAAATATACTTAATGTTGAATTCACTGGATAGCCTAGAGTACACATTTTTTTTCGTAGTCCTGTGCAGCAATTACCTTGGTTATATTGACTTAAAACGTATTAAATCTGTTTTTGGTTTTCAAAGAACAACATAACATTATGTTTCAGTGAAATTTATATTTCCCTTAACGTACTTTCAAGGGGGAGTACGTTAAGGGAGAGAATACCAGTCAAAATAAAATATGATCCTACTCCAAAATTTTTTAATACACGTGAATATTAAACAATTTTGGAGTAGGATAAAATATCTCAAAAATGCACGCAAAAATAAATAAAAAATGTTAAAAATAGTATTCATTTTAAAATCGTAAATAATGACGTCACTCATTATATCTACGTGTAGTATTTCCGGTTTCCGCTTTAAAGCCCCTGCAACGTTTTGACCATAGAAAAAAAGAGTATTATTTGACATTTCAACCAGAGATTATGTCAACTTTCTAGGTTTTTCTAAATCGAAACGTTCGTAAAAAAAACCTAAACATAGAAATGAGCAAATTATGATCAACTAAATGAAGTTATCTAAGCAATATTTCATAGATTCTTGTCAGGTCAGTGAAAGTAAGAACGCCAACCGTTTCATGACGTCACTACTGAAAAGTGACACACTGATTACAGTCATTTGGCGCGGTATTTGATAAATATAACTTTAAAATATCATATCTTTGTAAATAACGCACAAAAAAAAAAAAAAATACTTTTGCTTAGTTAAATAGTACGATAATAGAAAATAAATAAATTAGAAAACAGTGGAATTCCTCATTACTGTGGTTTAAATATAAATAAAATTGTGATTTACTTTGTCGGATCCAATATTTAAAATCAAGGAACTTTAGACTGATTGAGAAATTTGTGAATAGAGAGACCTGAACGCCATTTGGGCTTCTATTTATGATATTTTGATGTACTCCGAACATAGGCGCGTATTTGGTGTTACCAATAGTCTTCATAAAAATTCAACAAAATATATGACAAAAATGATAAAAAACATTTTAAAGAAGGGAATGTAGAAGTCTAGGTATTCACGGAGCTTAAATCTTGTAGTTGGCTAGTCTAAGTGGCCAATTTACACACTGCATAACTTTCATCATTCTGCTTATGTTTAAACATCTATTTTCTTTAAATTTTTTGATCTGTTGATCTTGCAAATGTTCTTGTAAATGCCTATGCGTCTATATTTCTTCCTCTAAAATGTTTTTCAACTCAAGGCAGGTGACACCATCATGTCAACTGCTCCCGGTTGCAGTAGAACTTTAACTTTTACTTACGGTAATTTTAAACACATATAATGTTTTATAAACATAGTCAGAAAGTTTTTTATTTAAAGAGTTGTAGTGAAACAATCAAATACACAGGTAAAAACAAAAAACATTGTACCAGTAGTTGACACAACAAAAAATGAATCAAGCTAAACCTCAAAGGTAAAATTTACAATGTAAAAGGAGTATTTAGTAATCTAATGTTTACATATTTAAATGATGTACTTAATATTTCTTAAGAAAACGTAAAAACATCATTTAAAAATCCACTTATTTATTTAAAATACATGCTTATTCACGACTTGTTTGACATGTGCTCTTGTTGACTACAGAAAAGAGGCATCCAGTATTCGCACATGTGCAGGTTAGACACCACGAAATAGTGTAAAAGTGTTTTTGTAACTGTCATTGGGGTGCAATTGACTACAAACTGTATTGAAGTTGAGAATTTTAACTACTCCATCACTGTCAACTATACTTACGTTACCCTTAGTACTCCCGAGTTATTATTTCAAGTAACTTCAATACCACTCTAGCATGCAACAATAACAAAAAACGGACTCTAAAATCAAGAGCTTCTAACCAAACCTTATTTATGAGGTTCTATTTCTAAACAATTACCCAAATGCGAACTGTACATAAACCTAGTACTAATACACAGTAAATTTATGATGATTATTAAAAAATATAAATAATATTAGTACAAAATAAATTTTGTTTAGTAAGAAATGTGGTTTCAGTTATTGCGAGATAAATTTTCTGTAACATTTTTCCTGTAAAAAAAATTAAGGCATTAAACCGCAATTAAACCTTTTCAAAGGATATAATCAATCATTGAAATAACCATAAGTACACTTACATTAACGCTGGTTGGCTATATCTGAATTTAAATAGGGGTTGAACGCTAGAGGGTTTGTATTTATACATGGGTAAACAATTTACATAAGTCATGTTTATAAGGGAAATGTTTTTCACTGAAAATTTTATTAATAGTACATCAGAAACATCAGTGTTCAAATCGTTTGAGAAATATAATTTGAAAACTAACGGTCATTAAAAAAACAGTATTTACAAATTATACAGAATACATTTTATAATAATGAAATCCGACAAGTATAACAACACGATTATTGGATGATTCGAAAGAATTTGACATCGTTCAAAGTAATTCGTTTTTATTTCCATAGCACTGAACTTCCTCATTGATAAAATTAATAAAATTTAAATACGATGTTATTCAATATTTGTATATAACCACTTACCGACTTTTTTATGTCTACCGGTTTCGATACGTACCCGTCTCTTCATCAGGACACCAATTAAACCAACATGCAAAACCCACTATACACCTTCATCATAGTTTTTGCAAAAAAGTATTGAACCAATGCATGTCGTATTGGTTTTATATTTTTGTGCAACAACTGTGGTAAAGGTGTATAGTAGGTTTTGCATGTTGGTTTAATTGGTGTCCTGACGAAGAGACGGGTACGTCTCGAAACCGGTAGATAGAGAAAAGTCGGTAAGTGGTTATTTACAAATATTGAATAGCATTAAGTTAAATGTTTGACCACAAAGTTAATGCTTCAAATAGTAATAATATAAATATCATGGTTTACTTTGCTAACGTGGTACGAATTAATGACGAAAGTACGTACGTTCAAACAAATAAATATAAAATATATGCGCCAAATACGCGGTAATTATTCGTATTCAGTAAATTCGGCGTTATTTTGTATGTTCGGTATTCGGCATAATATTCGGTAGAATTACTAAATAATTTGCCGAATATTAAACTACTTATGGTGGACACATACTAGGCCAGCAAATGGGACCGCATGCAAGCGGAAGTGTGTGACTTTATCAAAAGCTATCTTTTAAGCGTTTTAATGGCTAAATCAAATAACTACCCCGTTGACTCAGGGGTCAAAAATTCGGAAGCATGCGCTTCCATTTTCTCTCCACTTTGTGCCTTGTCTTAAATAATATTGACTTTTGATATTTTTTTATGAAGGCAATCCATCCTAATAAAGCTTGTTAATAATAAACATAAAATAAAGTTATGTATTCGATATTTGTTTAAAGTTTGAAGTTATTAACGTTCATTTCGCCTGGCGCCTATCGAAACTGTCTAAACTTGTTGAGCGCAAAAACCACATGTGTAATGAACTAAATAATTTGGCCGAATATTCGGTTCAGTAAGCACTAAACCAAATAATGTTCGTATTCAGTTTGGTTCAAAAAATTCGTATTCGGCGCATCTCAAGTATATGGTTACAAGAAATGACACACAATTGATATTTGGCGTGGTCTAATAAATAATAAAATAAAGAAACCGAAAATTTTTGTGTTCAAAAGTACACATAGTAGAAAAGTAAACAAAACCAAGAATAATATTATTATAGCAATTAGAAAAAGATGCATGAAATTGCAATATGTTCATAAGAAAGAATAACGATATTTGACATATAACCTTTATATAATTTACCAAACTCAGGGTAAAATCTCATCTCCCATCCACTATCAAAGATGTTTCTATAATGTAATATAATGATCATTGTGCACTGCTGTGATTATTTCTGTAAATTATTATTTTTTTGTAAAAGGTTCTTTGAACCGTTGATGTATAAATAAATAAATACATTTCTTTGTTTAAATCACATCTGAAGAAACATCTCCTTTCTCTTCCTTAACACTTTGTATCCCGGAACCGTGTAAACACGTGATTATATAAGCACGCGTTGTGTCCCGATCCCGTGTTTTCACGTGGTTTACCAGCGGTCTATAAAAGTGCATTTTTTGACATCTAGTGACTTTTATTAGTTATTTTTCGCTGCTGGTAAACCACGTAAAAACACGGGACCGAGACACAACGTGTGGTTATTGTAATCACGTGTTTATACGGCTCCAGGATGCAAATCACAAAAAAGGAGTGAAACCCTGTACATGTGCGACCATTGCAATGTGGCTCTCCGTAAAGGTCAATGTTGGCAAATTATCATATAAAAATGATCTGTTAAATTGTTTTAAATAAATATGAGATGTTTCAATTGATTCAATCAAGTATTTTCATAATTATGATACTTTTAGAAACCCCTCACAAGGCATGAAATTTCACAAAAATGGGCCGGGCACAGGGTAAATTCGATGTGTATTCGGCCGGTACTCAAAGTGTTAATCTATACTCCTTTTTTCTTTTCTCTTTATGTATTGATTTGAGATAATTGAAATACAGGAAAACGTCGTTTTGCGCTGGTTTGATTTAAGCCGATATACAATTATGCCGGTTGGTGCCGGTGAGGGATTCCCCGGTTCGGCCGACTCTAGACGACAGTAGGCGCCGCGATTCTAATAGCAGACACATCTTTACACGTTGTTTTATTCTATTACCGTGTACGCGAGCAGCCTATTGTGAGTGTGAAATTGTTTCCGAGTTAGTTTTAGTTTTGTTTTTAAGAAAAATGTGTTATTATATTTTTTATTTTATTATTATTAAAATTTATATTCAAATATTTTTAGTGTATTCTATGATTCTGCAAGGAAAGAAGCAACAATCAAAGCAAATGAAATTGGATGCTTTTTAAAAAAAATGTGAGAATTTAATTTAGTACTGACAAACTGGTGAGTTAGTATTTATTATAAAAAAAACATTATTTTTTATAATAAATACTAACTCACCAGTTCTCGAAATTACTATTTGTTTTGTAAACAAATTTAAAATGTATTTATTATATACATTTATAATTTATTTGGAATATATATAAAACATGTATTAAATAAACGTGCTAGATTGTTCTTAGAATTTTGCCACGAAACCTAACCTTCCATTATATCTGTGTTTATTTTACGCCGATTTTTTTTACTCCAGTGTCTTTCGGAACGGAACCCCGGCGTAAGACGACGTTTACCTGTACACATATTGTTATTTATATTTTTGTGTATCTTTAGTTGTTTTTTATTTTATTTTCTATTGAATACGTTTTGAAACTTAAACTATTTAATTAACACTTTTATTTTATTGGTTGGTTGAAAAAATTGCAATTAGGCAATAAACCCGCCTATGTGCAATTTTTATTACGCACAAAAAATTAAAGGAATAAATACAATTGGACAATATAAGCAGTAAAATTTAACAAGAATCGCAGATTATGTCATTGAAATTTTAAAAGAGTAACTCATTTATTGGCATTACTTGTTTTTAGGTGTGATTGAAATCGATAGGAAGAGCCACGGTCTTAAAGATTTTCGGGTATGTGGTGGAAGCGCTCACACCACTGGTGGAAACAGCTAAAATTGTATGTAAGGATATGGCGTTCCTTTCTTTTAACCTAACTTGACGAGGAAATGGCGTGATTTTGGCAGTGGCAAAACAAAAAAAAAAAAACAAAAAAAAAAAAACAAAACAAAGAACAAAACAACTTTAAAATATAAGTGTATTTAGTTTTTTTTCAGTAAATGATAACATCCAGCATTAAAATTAGTCGAAAAAATCTAAACATTGCAAAAATTTGACTTGGCCGCATTTCACAGTATGCTCACAAAATATTTATAAGCAATACTGAAAACTTTATATAAGAGAGAAAATGGTAGTTTTTTAGTATCCAAATATCGACGCGTATAAAAAAATACATTTTACTTAAACATACAGTTTGACAGATTTACGTAAATAGAATACATTTTTACTCAACGTATTGAATTTATCAGTGCGGTGGTAGGTGTTGTTAGTTTCAATATGGGTCAGGACTTTGGGAAAATATTCCTTACCCCATAATATTATTTAAGAAATTTACTCTTACGTCAATCATAAGAACGCAAAACACTTTATCTTCGAGTTTCGCTCGTTGAAAATAATTTATGAGATGGTTTTTCCCTACACAGTGATAAGGAGCGTCTTTTGAATTCAATAAAACGATCAATTTAATGGGACTTTTATTATTTTTATTAGAGAGTTAATACTTTGATAACTTTTGTTTGTCTTTTCTTAGCACAAGACAAAAAATGACACAAGTTTAGCTGGATTCAGGTTCAGAATAGGGAAATATCACATACTACGAATACCGATAAAAATATATGAAATGGATTAAGAATAATTGATTGTATTTTAGAAATCAATATTGATATTGTGGAAAAATGTTTTCAAATAAAATTTTTAAAAATAACTTTAAAATAAAATACGTCGCTAGAAAAACGCAAAATGTTTGGCCTTGACAGTTGCGATGTCAAGATTTGTGACAATGTTCTAAACAAATTTGAATGGGCAGAAACAAATAAACAAGGATCATGTTGTATTAGGGGCGTAGCCAATGGAATGACCGTTTTTGCGGAAATTAATTTTTTTTTCATTTCAAACATTTTTTTTATTTTTTATTCTATTAATAATTAGCGAAAATATTTTTTTTTACAGGACAGTATTTTATAGACCTTTATTACTCTGAAAAAAATCCTGATATTTTCCTTTTATTAATAATACGAGTATATTGTTCTCTAGTCGAAATGCCACCACGCATTAGTCGGATTGTCAATATACTCAACCTCATCTGTTATCCAACAAAAACAACAACAAACCATCACGCTGTTTCCCCGTAAGGGTAGGCACAGATGACAGAACGCTACATCACTATATTGCATACAGATCTCGTTTCATACATCTTCTCATGCACAAGCGCCGATTATTCCGACTTTTTACATGTCCATCTTTAAGCATTTGTTGGATTTGGTCATGCCGTGCTTTCTCTGTCTTCCTCTATTTCTGCATCGATCAACATTTGCATTGTTAATATTTGTAGCTGTTATTTGGCTGTCCATTTGGTCTACATGTACACACTAATGCAGAGTTCTTTTTTTGATTTTCTCGATAGTGCTTATCTTAGCCTAAAATAATGTACGGATCTCAATATTTGCGCATCTATCGTACATAGTTTTACCACACATTCACCTGAGAGATCGCATTTCAACAGCATTCAGCCTACTTTTATCTCTGTTTTTCTAAGTTCATACTTCGCTTTCATACATCAGGGTCAGGATCAGGACTCCATTGTGAACAGCTAATTTCATTAAACAAACATTTATTTGCCGTTGATTTAAGTGAACCATTCACTTTGTTCCCGGCACTCACCTTCCTTTCAATATATTTCTCAGTCATTCCATCCCTAGTAAATATATTTTCCAGATACACGAATTCCTCTACTTGTTTTAATAAAACCCCATTCATAGTTATTTCACATTAAGTAGTATGACTTGAAAGAAATGAAAGTATTTTCATTTTTTTCAAATACCATCACATTCGATTTATCGACATTCATCAGCAAATCGTTTCCCTTGCATACATTGTAGATCTTTGTTTCCGAGAATTGCAGTTCATCTTTGTTGTTAGCAAGAAACATGGCACCGTTAGCATACAAAAGACAACTGAAAGTTAAATCACCCATTTTTGCTCCCATTCTTAAGCCTTTCAGTTCTTTCATACGGTTATCGATAAACTCGTTTAACAGCCATAGTGACATCACACATCCCTGTTTGACTCCTCTATGAATATTCAACCACGATGTCAATGATCCATTTACCCTAACCCATGCTGTGCTGTTTTTATACAGAGAAGCAAAAGCCTGTGTCAGGTTTTCTTTCACTCTATACTCCGATAACATCTGCCTTAATTTTTATCTGTCAACTCTATCAAACGCTTTTTACAGATCGTCAAATGCGCAGAAATAAATTTATCTGTCTTGTTTCGTAAAGCAAACATTTCATCCAAACATCCTCTTCTATTAATTTTTTATTTTATTTTTATATTTATTTATGACAAAATACAAGGTTTTTAAACTTTACATATTACATTTTATTAGGGGAGGGTGGGGCATGATGGGGCCTTTTAGGTAATACGTCGATAAAACGCGTTTCTTTTATAAATCCTTTAAAAAAATATACTTTTGAAAACTTTGATCTTTAATCTAACAAACGTGTTACAAAAAAACTAAAAATAAGATAAAAAACTAGTGAAATAAATCAATTAAAAACAGTCGTAATTATCCTGTCTTGCCCCACTAGTGGGGAAAGATGGGGTACCACCTACTGCGGTTCGCAACTAGGACATACAAGGATGGTGTCTTGTTTTTTTTCGTCTACTCCAGCGCATGAACAGTGTGCCCAGCTCAAGCACATTTGATACGCTATCCAGCCTTTATTTGACTCAACGTATGACCTTCTACAAAACAGGCACTCTGTATCATCTTAGTCATTTATAGAAAAAGAGTTACGTCTTGATCGTTTCGATGGCTACTTCATTTTCATTAAGAACTATATGTTTAGGACCCAAAATAATCTTCACTTATCTTATCCTGTTATTATTTTGCCTGGCCAACATAACTTTTTGCTCCAAAGTAGTTTGAGGAATTGAATAAAATCTTGCAGCTAGTTTATATCCTTTTCTCCCTTCTAAAATGTCTTCTATATCTCGATTCATGCATTACTTTGACCAACTCCCCTCTTGGTCTTGTTCAAACGTAGTTTCGGACCATATTCTGCTTACACAAAGAAAATAAAACCTGTTACTACATTGTGTTCAAGCAATGACGTAAGATGGGGTACCGATACCCTGTCTTGCCCCTTTTACTATGCTTGTTAACAACGCTTATTGTTTACGAAATACAATTTCTCTGGAAATAATTGATGAACTTGCTGTAAATGACAATACTTTGAGCTTGTAAAGCGACCTTAAGCCAGTTAAAATCACGATATGCTTCATTTTATGTCACAAGCAGCAAAACTCGATAAAATAACATAAAATTTGCGAAAAACACGTTTAGTATCGTTGCGTATTGGAGCGTGCACACATGTCCGTTGCAATTGCATCATTGGTGGGGGATCTAAGGAGAGCATCAAATGGCGTTATGTGCTCGGAGCTACTCGGCAGATTTCGGCTTTTATCGCAGGGCCCCATCTTTCCCCACTACCCCATCATGCCCCACCTTTTCCTACATATTTGTTAATCCCACACTTTATCCTTAGTAACTTTTCTTACTCTCTCAATCAGTATTCTTCCATACATTTTTCCAACAACGCTCAAGAGGCTAATAGCTTTATAATTTCCGCATTTCACCCTTAAACATTTTCCCTTGTATAGAACCTTTCTTCAGTCAAAAGGAGTGTATTCTTTCTTTAAAGAAAAAAATACACATCGGTAAAAAAGCTTGTTCTGCCATACAAAAATCATTTCACCACCTGCCTTTATTAACTCTGTAGCAACATTATCAAAACCTTGCGCTTCTACATTCTTCATTTATATGGCAGCACTTCTTATTTCTTCTACTCTTATCTCTGTCGTACCATCATCTGCATTTAAACTTATTTAAGAAGGTTCTGCAGTGTTTATATTTCCTGCATGTGTTTAATATATCTCCTCACAGTGTTCTTTACATTTTGTTTTTATGCCACTACCATTCGTCACCATTTTCCATCTTTTCTTTTTATTATCTACTGTCATTTATCCGCTTTCATTACTGTTTTAGGAATTTTTTACCGCTTTCCAGAATATTTCTTATTTTCTTGGAAGTTCTCGGTCATTTTGATTCCCTCTCTTTCTTTCAACAATTTATTTTGTTCACTAACACCTTGTTTCACTCTCTTCTTGCATTCATTTTATACATTTTTTTTACTCAGCATATCAGCTAATAGCCGCTTTATTAACTGTTAGCAGATTTAAATATGCTTCTTTCTATTTTTGAACATTTTTTTTTATTCCATCGTCTCACTATACATCACCATTTCTTCTTATTTGTTTCGTTATACAGCATACTTTCGTCATTGATTCACACCTACCGTTTTTCAATCTTTCCCACATAGCATTAATACTTTTATTTTTCACACGTAAATCTATCAGTCTGCGATTTACGGCCCTTTCAAAATGATCTTTTATCCAATTATTTTGGATTTTTTTAACTTCGACTCAAGAAAGGGCCTGTACTTTGCGGGTCTTGGGGCGCCATCCTTGAAACAGGATTACTCTTGATACTATCAAGAAATGATCTGTTTCCTTTCGGATCCTCTGTAGACCCGTAAATCAGCTGTCACAGGCTTCAATCTAGAGTCAATGACTGAGATTGGAGACTGTTGAACGACCAGTAATAATATAATTAATTCGTCGAGTACGAGTATATGTTCATAATAATATACCTTAATGCTTTATGTAATAAATAACTGTATCAATTACAAAAAAAACAACAAAGGTGATTTATCGAAACGAGGAAATGTCTTTAAATAAAAGTGAAGTTGAATTTTTTTCCCCGTTGATTATATTTAAATTATTTTTCATTTTCAATAAGAAAATATCTCACACTACGAATACCGATAAAAATATATGAAATGGATTAGGAAAATTCACAGTATTTTCAAAACCCATGTGTTATATTGTGGAGACATGTTTTCATACATAAATTTAAAAAATAAATTATTTTTAAAAAATGACCAGAAAAATGCGACATGTTTGGCCATCAAACCAATCAATTATCAAAATTGAGACGGGAAGATTCGTGATGATTCTCTAAAAAAATTTAAGCGGTGACAAACAAAATTCTAAATTAATTACGCATGACGTATTAAGGGCGTGGCCAATGCAATGACCGTTTTCGCGGGAATCCAAATGAAAAAAATATTTTTATTATATTATTTATAAGTGGTAAAAAAATATTTATTTGCTTGACAGTATTCAATAGATCGTTTTTTAAAATTGTGAAAAAAAAGTCATATTTCTCCATTATAACTTTGAATGGACTAAGTCCGTTAATAAATAAATAAATAAAATTTTCGCGGCATATTGTCATTTCGATTAATAATTTGGACTAATTACGTCAGTAAAAAGGGGAGAAAAGAAGTTTTATACTTTATTTTAGACATCTGGATTTAATGACTCTTTTCCCTCTCTCATTTCCTTGAGAATTATTGTATAAGATGTTTTTCATTTTTGATATAAATAAATAATATTACAGGCTTAGAACAAAAAGAGGGACAGTAGTGGTTTTCGTTCTACTCAGAATGGACCCATTTTTCCGTATTTTCGTTAGTCACTACTCATCACTTTTACCCTTCCGATTCATTATATGGTTTCTGTTTCAAATCCTTCACCTTGAATAATGAGTGCACCTAAAAAAAAATTTTTGCTGAGCTTTCAATTAAACATATTTAAACCATTTACAAAATCGCTCTATTCGAATACGATAAGCCAAATTGAAAAAAAACTTTTTACTTTTAATAAAACAATATATTTATTGGTTAAATTACAAAACTCGTTTAAATGTAAGTAGGATAATGTAAAATTGCTTTACAATTTTTTTTGCAATTGAATATCGTTACGTAAAGTTAATTATGAGTTTTGTCTGTGTAAAATAATTAATTTGACTTAAACAATGGACCGTTTCATTTGTATTGTAAGCATCATTGTGAATCATATTATTTTAATATTTGATGAAAAGCTTGAAGTCATTGTATTATCAACTATAATTTGATTTTAAAATAGAAACCATTGATTTCTTGTAACAAAGTAACACACGCTTTTGGTTTTACCGACAGATATTGATTTAGTTGCTTAGAAGGAACTATCTTAGTCGTTTTTTTATTCATGAAAGATTTCGTATTTCATAGATGGCTGGAAAATTGGTTTTAATGAACCATAGCATATTTGAAATTCTATACTGATGTAATTATTTTAATGAACAGTATAAAAAACAACAGTGAAGTTTTCTTTAAAATTATTGGCAATTTAAAGACGAAAAAAAAACATATTTCAAAATTATTAAAATTATTGCATAATGAAAAAAGCAACAAATCTGAAACTCTTTGATGTCAAATCTTTAATTATTTTTTAAAATTGTCGTTTTTTAATTATTTTATAACTCATTATGCAAATATTAGTAAAATAAAAATGTTCACTAAAATTATTATTTGCATAATTTTGAATAAGTTAATTAAAATATTTATAGAAAAATGTTTGAATATGTTCAAGTAAGACGTGAATTATTATCATAAATTACTCGTAATCATTTGATTGCGTACTCAATTCATCCATTGATTATTAAATTTGATTTGTTTGTGGTTTCTTGGTAAAATATCCTGAATCCTAAAATATTGATGTTTCTGGCAGATAAGCAATTGTCAGATTTAATATTGCCTAAAGCAGTCAATGTTTCAATATAATATTTGTCCTTCGAGTTACAGAAAACACTTTGGAATAATATCAAATAATATTTCATCTATTGGGTATTGATTCAGATATTTGTAAGACACAGAAAATAATTTGTCATTGATGATATTTAAAAAAAAAATTATTTAAAAGGTTTTAAATTTTAAAAAAATATCAATTCAGTAAAATGTATTCATACGCATAAAATCAATACTAAAAATCCTCAATATATTTTGCATATTCAAAATCTCAAAACGTATTTTTTTTTATGAAAACCGTGTTCCAATATTTCAGAGTGACCTAAAATATAATTTAGTGTACATCGCATAGGATTTATTAAAATTGTAGAGAGAATCAAATTATCTTTAATAAAATAATAAATTATAAACTTAATTGTTGGTACGTTGCAAAACTAATTTTACGTACTTGTTTAGAGAGAAAAGGTTTTTTGAAGTTTTTAAACAAGCAGTGAATAATAAATGAAAAAATGTTTACGCTTTATAAGATGCATATTTAGTAAACTATATCATGCTATCGGATATGCGTTAATATTAAAAATCTGCCAAAAATAAAAATTAAACATATTAAAATTACTTCTTTGAAATGTTTCATTTAAAAAAAACGTATCAGACTATTCTGTTCATATACATTTGGTTAGTTTCTGGTTTGGAGTAGTTAAAATTTTTCGAGATAAGTCAGGACTTTTTTGTTGTTTTGTATACCACTTTTATTGTTATTTTTATTATTTGATAAAATAGGACAAAATAAAAATCAAAAAGACATAGAATGTTATAACAATGAAGTGTAAAACGTTAGGAATAATAAAGCTCAGCTTTTTTAGTAAAAGTTGTATTTAAAACAAATGAATTATTATTCTAAAATTAAATAAAATCGACCATTTAAAGTTGAATGCATTTAAGCGAGTTATTTAGCGCAATATTTATGTCCACATTATCTACACATTTAAGGTTGTAAAATTTATTGAATTTGGTAGTGAATTTTATGAGGGAAGTGTGTATTTTGATTTTCGTCCAATCAAAAGACGCGTGCAAAAGTTTGGTTATACTATATGTAACAAAGGTAACCGAGTGAAATAATTTTCGGGCAGAATACTACGGATCGGAAAATAAAATTTCAACTCATGCCCAGATCAAATATAGTGTTTGGCCAGACCTCGAAACTTCAAAGGAATATTCCTCATGATAAACTTTAAAAAAACTCCTTACAATTTTATCCAAAAACATTTTTTCCCATAATTTGAAAATGGAATAAATTTTTCATTTCCCGGACTAGTATCTTTTCCAAAAACCCCAACACCTTCCCTACAAAAAAAAGGTAAAAAACGTAACTGCTTAATGAAACGATACGCACCGGCGCAGACGAGGGAAGCGGCTGGATAGGAGAGGAGTTGTGGTTTGTAGAAGGATTGCAAGTCCGAGAAATTAAGCATTTGCTCCATTTAAAAAAACTAAATTTTCGTAAAAAAATTAGTTTTTGAAAAAAAAAAAAGATTTTTTTAATATGTTTATTATCTATTTATTTAACTTTTTGTACATAATTTTATTTGTACATTGGCGGGCTTATTGCCTCCAACTTTCTTCCAACCAACCAATAAAATCAAAGTTTTATTTTTATAATTCAAGTTACAGAACATATTCAATAGAAAAAAAAACATTAAAAAGCTAAAGATATATAAAAATAGAAATAAACGTATGTGTTTATAAATTACCTTAAATTGATACTATTACTCAATGGGAAAAAGGAAAAAAGAGGAAAAAGGAAAGGAGGAGAGATTAAGGAAGAGAAAGAAGATGTTTCTTTAGACGTGATTTAAACAGAGATAATGTAGTAACATCTTTGATGGTGGATGGGTGATGATTTCACAGTCGAGCCGCATGAACACTAAATGGTTGACCATGAGGAATATTCCTCTGAAGTTTTACGGTCTGGTACTGAAACATCGTTTATAAGGAAAGTGAGCTTAAAAGGTAAACCGAAGTATTCGATCACAAAAAAAGTTGACCTATTTGAAATTCAATTAAATTTTGTACCAAAAATCTTTACGAACTAATGAAAACGAATTTTTTGGATCGTTTAACCTTATACCCTGTAATTAATTAGTAATTTTGCAAATTTAACTTATACCATTAACATACTACAAACACTTCGGAAAACAAATTTCTCATCACGTTTGCAGAATAAGTTTATTACTAGCAATTCACTATTTATTTATTTTGTTTAAACGTATGATTATGTATGTCGAAGTTTAACTAATTTTGTTGATACAAAATTAGCTCTTACAAATGAAAGGCAAACATAATGTTCTCAGGATCTGGCATATCAGAAACAACTATTAGTTTAGGTGAACAAACAGAACATTCGTGATATTGATCAAATAATATAAACCTATAAGTGCCTAGCTACTGATTCCAATAGCAAAATAATATGGATTACGAGAGTAAAAGTAATTCAAGTTTAATAATATAATCATGCACTAACTACTAACGAGTGAAGAAAACTTGTTCTAGGAATAACATTGAAGTAACAATTGGATTGAACTCAATAAAAAAAAAATAAAAAAAAAAAAATCATTAAGAGCTTTTTTATTTGTTCATTATTCCTCATAAAGCAAGCCTGTACCAAATCAATACATTTAAAGAATTTTTCGTATTTTTAAATTTAATTAATTTATAAACAAAAATCGTTCATATTTTGGAAATATCTTTATTAAAATGAAAGTCCCTCGCATTTGAAAATAGTGTTTGATGATTTGAAAAAATAACTATTCACGTTCTTACGATTTACCAAAATATTTAGATTTTGGTGCCATTTTCAAAGAGTTGTACATAGCGCACTTTTAGATAACGGGAATCAAAGAGAGGAAGAGTAGGGTTCGAACCTTCAATCTGTGAGTCCGCAATACTTTTATTTTTTTTCAATACTATTACTATACTTTTATTTTTTTAATAAAACATTTTTTTTTTCTTTACCCATGCTACTTAAAAAAAAGTTAAATGTATTTTTTCTTATTTAAAGTTGAACCATGTTAAAAGAAAATAAAACGCATTTGTAAAAAAAAACAAGGCTTAGGTTATTACCGGTTAAACCAGAGCTGGTATTTATTTTTCACGTAGGTATATAAAAAAACACGGATATACTATTTTTTATTTATTTCGCCATTTTTAAACGAGTCTTGTGTCAAAATGACAAGAAAGTACGAAACTTATCTAAACAGATATAATAAAAAATATTTCAAAGTAATTCAAAAAAGAAAACAAGATTGTAGGTGTTTATGACTGGTCATTGCAGGGTAAAAGTTGCTTTTTTATACTGCAACATTCACAAATTTGCCTCTGTTAAAATTTTTATTTTTGACATTTATGTTGTAGGCACTGTATTTTACAACCTAGGAAGTTTATAAATATTGAAAGATATTATAACACATAAACGTAAAACATATTGTTGTTTTAATAAAATGAGAGAAAAAAAGAAATCATTGATCGATTAAAATAGCAAAAACGTATAAAATCAATAATATCCTTAAAAGAAATATAATATAATATTTCTCATTTATGCTGTCAGATAAATTGAACTGAGTTTTATTTTCTACTTAAGCGAAGATATTTAAGTACCTACTAAGTTTCCATGACAACAGAGAGGTTCTAAATCTTATAAATTAATCGATCAGTTCATTTTATATTGAAATTGCTAAGCCGAAACAAATCAAAGACAAAATTTTGTAGCTAGGGTTCCTTAATCCCCCAGATAAGTTTCGACCTTTTAGATTATAAATAATAATATTTATACAGACCACAAATTGCCAAAATTTTTCAAGTCAAAGCCGCATGTGATCGAATGCTCAAATGATCATCAATCTTCTAAATAAATGACCCAATATTTTCGATTGAAAAACACATTGTTGTCATTAATGGATTAATGGGTACGTTTTCCGTTATGGTGATCTGTAATTTATTGTTTTTTTTTTGCCACTGAATTTTATGTAAAGAATATTAATTTCATGACTCAGAGATTATGGTTGGGTTATAAAGATTGTATCTAAAAAAATGTCTCCATAAAGTTTTAAAAAAACCATGAAGTATAAAAAATACTGGATCGAATCTTCCAGGATGTTTATCAAAATCAGCAGATAGAGAAAGTTTTTGGGAATACGCACAAACTGATAAAGAAAAGTACACAAAATGAAAAAATATGCTGTATATTATATAACGCCCACATAACACATGTTCTCCTCTACGGATACGAATCGTGACACTAGGGCCAAAAACATCAAAATACTTAGGAATTAGAAATTACAAAATAGTTTTGAGAATAGGTGTCTCAGAGAAATCTTAGGTGTGCAATAATTTGACTTTGTAAGGAACGAAGTAATAAGAAAATGGATACATCAAACTCCGGTGACAACTGTCACCCAGCGGAGGCAGTACGGTCGGCTGGGCTGGCATTTTTGTGGAAAATTACCTCAAGGGCGCACATCAATTCATAATCATCATCATTGCATGTCCACTGTTCAAACGAAGCATATGGTATCCACATAACTTTCAGGCCCCTCGTTTAGCTACCAGCTCCTGTGAATCCTTCTAAGTTAGATTCATGTAGTTCTGTCATGAACTTCCAACGAATAGTTTTTGAAAGCCCCACCTACTTATCCGGATCCATTTTAAAAGTCTTGTGACTTCTTTTTAGATACGCACACTGTAAAAAAAATATTTTTTAGCTATAATGAACGGTAAACGATTTATTTTCTAAAAAAATCCTTGTTGACAAAAGATTCGGGTTTCATTTTTTAATTTACCATTACTGTTTTCAATGCCGCTATCGTCGTCCAATAACCTAAGTATATAGTCAATTTGTCTGCCACCTTCAATCCAATTTTCCCAATTCTGATGGTGCGGCGGTAGGGTATGTTAGTTCACGAACAGTCAGTAGTAGACGTCTAAAACGCGAGATCCAGATACCTTCAAAGTGGAGAAGTGTCGAAGGCTTTCAGCAGGCATGCATTAATGGGTAAGTCCACCATATTGCCTCCGCTTGATGACAGTTATCGCCGGAAGTAGATAGTGCGTTTCTTAAACTATTTATAAATCGTTTATGGGAACTTAACCATAAAAAAAAGTCATTTTTAAATCTTGAGGATTGGTTTTCAAAAACCGTTTTTGTCCACCGTCTGAATATCTATATCGTGAGCGTACTAAGAAAATTGACCAACTCAAATCTTTGATAAAAATAAATAAAAAAACACCACAAAATTATTTCGAAAGCAAACGCCGCAGTCATTATGATTATTTGCGAGTAAACCTGTGTTTAATGATTTTGTTATAACATTAAAATTATTGAAAATTTGCCATAAATATTAATTTTGCCTGCAATTAGATGAGACAAGAGAAGTAAACAGAAGAAGGTTATTCCAAAAAACTTTTTGAGAAATATTAATAGAGAGTTAAGCAATTTAGGACAGTCAATTCAACCAAAAACAATTTTTAATACATAAATTATATCAGTTATTTTGCGACGTTTTTGCAAAGGATGATGTTTTTGACATATTTGAATGTATTGTTGGATTAAAAATCAAGTTCTAACTGGAAACACATGTACTTGACAAGTTTCTTTTGTATATTGTATATAATATGGCTACATGTTGGAAGCCTTTTTACGAACGAAGCCGTTTGGTGATATGGCTGGCCAATATATTGTAAAGGGCAAGACCAACAGCCGTGAGGTTGCCTGCTGCATAGTCAGCTCGGACAAGATCGGGTTGTGACCCTGTGGCTAGTGTCTCGGACTCACGGACCAAAGTTCCGTGGTTCAAATCTCACTTTACTCCAACTTGATTCCATTTTCTAATAGTGAGTTATTTACAACTCGATATTAAACGCCGTGCATCGGAAGAACACACTACATTTTTATCTTGGCATTTTGTGTCGCCGACCACCAGCTCTCCGCTAGTGTTTACTATTATAAATTCCTTCTGTACAAAGTAATAAGATTTAACTCGTGTGTAACTGCCTTACAAGTAACTTTAATTGGTATCCATCTTTTTAATTTAACCTCAAGTCAACCAACGCGCACCCGTCCTATAATGTATTCAGGCTACAATGACAACTCAGCTGTGACACTTGCATTACATTTTGTGTGTGTATGGGACAATGTGGATTAGGTTGTTGAGGGTTGGAGCTTCTACCCCAGTTAAAGATTGGCAGAAGACACGAGGTTGCTGTTTGAATGCGTATTTATTACGTGGTGAATAAGATACAGCACTTGGTTGTGTAGCGCGAGTGTTACGTCGATGATAGGTCAAAGAGATTACACTTGAACTACATGCTGGAACTGGGTGACTGCGTCGAGCTGGACTGAACGAATTGAACTGCTGGGCGTTACCGCGCCCTGTGGTCTCTTTATAGGCTACGTTCCTTTGTGGTTCATATCTCGATGGTAGGGATGGTGTTAATGTACTGCAAGATGCTCTTATCTTTCTGTGCAATACGGTTAGAGTTGCATAATATGTTTTATTTGATTCCATAGAAAATGATGATTAACTTCATCGGTTATTGAACTATAATTTCAGGTGAATTATTGAGCACGTATGTCATTGATCAATGGACTATCCACCCCACAAATGTATTTATTAATATGTGATATTTTCTTGTAGGATTCTTGAGGTCTCGTCCGGTAAACAGGCCGGGTATAACGGGGGGCAACCTCGCCCTGCGGGATTTGTGCGCTGCCCTCCGGTGGGCCAAGCACAACATACAGAGCTTTGGGGGGGACCCTACTCGCCTCACCCTACTGGGGCACGCTCAGGGCGCAGCGCTAGCGCACATGCTGCTCCTCACTACAGAAGCTAGAGGTTAACAATAACACATTTTGGGCATATTCTATGGAAACAATATTAGGATAAAAACCATTTTGAAAACAAATATAATCGAGTATTTCCTATTTGATTCATGTTTAATTCAACAATTTTTTAATACTTGAAAGCTCAGGTATTTGTGAAGCAAACTTATCGTCGGCACTTTGTACACTATGTTATATCAACTTGAGGTAGATTGAGGCTATTCAGATCACTTTATATGTGTCCATTAAAAAAATAAAAACTAATACTTTTGAAAAAAACCTATTATTAAATATTAAACGTTTGACATTTTAACATAACATATATTTATTAATTAACACGTAAAGTACACAAAAAAAAAAAAATTTCGAATACCTCTTTACTGATCCGAATCATCACTCATACGAATATATGTGGTGATTTGAATCAGCAGTAGGGTTACTCGGATCAAACCCAATAAAATAGTTAAAAAATAAAATAACATAAATGATTAATAAATATATTTAAAAAAAATAACAAAAATAATAAATAAATAAAGAAGAAGAAAAAAATAAAATAACATCGTAAGTATTCGAATTCAAAGCTAATGAATAAATTATTAGGGTGTGGTGACAAATTACATTATTTTTCTTAAACTAAAAAGTTAAAATTAAATTTATATCTTTATATAATCACTTTGTGAAGCGCCTTTGAGGTATTAAATTACGAAAATGGCGCTATATAAGTTATTCAAAATAATAATAATTATCATTATCTAATGAACATATTATGATACTAATTTACCCACATTCTGGGTTACATATCGCACAAATGAAAACATTATTCAACCTTTTTTTGTTATGATATTTCTCGTGGCACCACTTTTTTCAAGCAAAACACTGAATCCAATCCTTATTTGGAAGATGCACAAAAACTTCATTGCATTAAACGCAAAACTATTATCTTGAAGCCCCAGCCAACAGAGAAGCAGTAAACGAAGATTTTTTTAGTCTCCTGTGGTAGTTTTTCCTCTGAATTGTGATTTTGTGCGGTTTTTGGAGAGATAATTTTTTATCTACTTGGCGTTAGAAACTTATATTTATCAAAAAAAACATTAGAACCTAAGAAATTCATTTTAATTTTTTTCACTTTGCCTTAATACATAATATTGTAAAACTTTGTTTTTTTTTTTAGCATACAAAAATTAAAATATAAATCATCAAGTCCTACTGAACTGCATAAAATGCAGTTCGTCATCAGGTACTTTGCAGAAAAACACTAAGAATGCAGATAATAATATTACATCAGCCTTTTATTTGATATCTAACTTATTTGATATAAACAAAGATCGATTCTTAGTTATCAAACCACGCAAACTGCGATACTTGTTTTTTTTTATTTTAGAGCATCCAATAAATAGCGGTTCAACTTTGATTTTTTTCCATTATTATTTTGAAACAATATTCAAGATACAGACAATTTTCTTAGGTTGATCCGAATAATCCTATTAATCCGAATAGCCTCGGTTTATCCTACTACCGTTTAAGAGTTTTTTCCTTTAAATAAAATTACCAGAGGTAAGAAATGTGTTGTTACAAAATAGGCAAACCGGGAAATATTGCACAGTAAGTAAATCAGTTAAAACTGTCAAGACATATTGAAAATCGGCAAATGCCTGGATATCAAGACATCCATTTATTATCTTTTTAAAATAAACCTTTCGAATTTGCTGGTGTGTAATCTTGACAAATTTCCCAAAGGGTTAAATCTATTACCCACTTGTCTATAAATAATTTGAATATACTAAAAACGTCAATGTTTTTTTAATTGTTGATTGGGTAAGATGAAAATCTAGAAAATACGTGTGTACATTGTACGTGCCTGTTAACATTACTTTTTGGATCGGAAAACGGATATCAAAAGAAAAAGACAATTAGTTTTATTAAAATCTTAACGGTTAAACGAGAGTTTATTTTAAATAAAAATACTTAAAAAACGAGTTTTTAGGTGTTTAAATTTTCTAAGGCATATTTTTTTCCCCAGGTCTCTTCCAACGACTGATTTTATTTAGTGGAAGCGCCCTTAGTCCGTGGGCGTTAGTTCGCAACCCCGACTCCCTGCGCAATACAGTTTCAGAACAGCTTGGCTGTTCCGTCGACACCGACCCAAAGAAAGAGGAAGAAGACATAGAGCCGTGCTTGCGCAACAAACCATTAGACGCTTTACTCGATGTGAGAATTGAAGGAGAGAAGTTCATGTCTCGCTGGGGACCCCACATTCCGATAGAACCAGGAATCTCCGATCTTCTACACAGCATGGAATCGAGTGAAAGTTTTGTGAAGTGTGATCTGATGCTCGGTGTCGCTTCTACCGAGAGTTTTTATGACTTTAGTGCCACGGACATTCAGTACGGATTTGAAGAAGACTATAGGAATAGAGTGTTAAGGACTTTTGTTCGCAATGCGTATGTTTACCACCTGAACGAGATTTACGCGGCTGTGAGGAACGAGTATACGGACTGGGAAAAGCCGATACAGCATCCCATCAATATAAGGGATTCTACAATGGAAGCCCTGAGTGATGGCCACACGGCTGCGCCATTGTTGCGTTTGGCTGAACTTCACGCCCGAAGAGGCGCAACAACTTTCCTAGTTCATTTTGCTTACCAAACCAAGGAAGGAGACTATCCTCAGGTAAAAATCAAACAATGTACATAATTCTGAATTGCAGCCATACGAATAATGTTTTTTGCCTTTTTTTATAGATATTATTTTGGTTGTGAATATTTGATTTCTACAAAATGTTTTTAGCAAAATAGAGTTTCTGTATAATGATATTTATTTTACAATAACCGTTAACCCGTTTAAGGATAGAAGGTTTTTTTTTTCTTAAAGTAAAGTTATTGTATGAGAACGTTGTATAGGGTTAAAGCACCAATGAATGACCGTTTAAGGTTCAGCTTGTAGTGAAATCCACATTAAAGGTATACATTTCATTATTTAAGCGTACCAAATAAAAGAAAATAAAAACACAATAATTTTTCTAAGTGCTTTTACTTTTTTATTGAAATACGAATATTACAATTAAAATTAATATTACTCTAAAAAAATAGCAGAATCACCAGTGAATGACCACTACTACCCCAGTAAAAATAAAACTCAGATTTAGTTACATCATAACATTATAAAACATATTGGAATATGGATATATTCAAAGAATTGCACTAGAAATAGCATCAAATAAAACATTTAACACACTTTTCCTTATAAAAACACTATCAATCTCAGAACATTAACGGGAAGACGCACTATTACCTTCACAGTTCAAAACTGATAGATTTGTTTCTTACCAAAAGATGTGTCCGCCTACTGCTTTTGTCATAGTTTCTAGTGATGAAAGTTTTTTTACGAGACACATGTGGCAATTCTAATTATATTGTGTTTTATCAACCAATAGTCATTCACTGGGGGGTGGTTATTTACTGGTGCTTTGACCATAATGTTTTAAAAATATGTTTACTTAATACCATGAGATTTAAAGTAGGAAAATCAAATGCCGTCAAATTGCTGATAAAATTTTCCAACAAACGTTTTGTAGAAATGAAAAATTTACAATTAAATATCATTAATATTATATTAAAATGCTTGTATCTATTTTTTTTAAAAAACAAAAAGGATAGTTTTTTCTTTAATAACTTTTCTGTTAAATTTAGTATCTTCAAACCAGTAGAACGAATTTTATTCACATAATATATCTTTATGTGCGTACTAAAGTACTTTAGTTTTAGTTTAAATTTAGTTTAAATTTTGAAAGGCGTTATATGCCGGTCGAAAGGTATTTATATTCTAGTTTGACAACAACGTTGAACTTTATTTTTGCCAGGAATACCTTAGAAAATTATTGTTTTATCTCACGAAATTTTTTTTTAAGGACGTAGTTTCGAAAAAAAGGCGTTTTAAAATGCCAAAATTGTACCTTTTATCAGACTGCCTTAAAATCTAAACCAAAAAAAAATAAAATTGGAATGTATTCCTTAACTGGGTAGGTACAAAGTTTGTTTCCTAATTTATTAGCAAGGGTCGTGGTAACAATGGGAAGTTAACAGAGTTTTTGTTGATTGTCTGTAAGTCAAATATTTAGCAACGCAGCGTATGAATCCCAAGTTGAAAAAACGGTTCATCTTTTGAAGCAATCCACGAATCAATCCGATTTTTTGCTTTTCCATAAGACCGAAAGTGCTGTGCAACGTCTGGAGAATACGGCGGGTGGGGTAGGATTTACTATTTTAACGTTTTTAAGTATGTCATGACCACTTTCGTAACATGGAGTCGAGCATTGTAATGCTGCAAAATCACTTTATCTTGTCTTTCGTTTAATTTTGAAAATTTCCAAGCTTCTAAATTATTCCCGTAGTTTTGAAGCATTTTGAAATTATTTGTTGAGTCACTCCCAATGACACGAGTCTTCTTCATGTTATGCCTTTAATTTTGCATTTATGAAAATTTTATCTATTCCAGAAGTGTTGAAATCACTCACGACATGTTCTTTCACTAATAGGGCCTCACAATAGTATTTTAGAGCATTAGATGAGCCTCGGTCGCAGATTTCTTCACATTGAAGCAGAAAATTAAAACCTCCCGCAAATTGCGAAAATTCGGCCCGGAAACTAACATTTACAATTGAGTAAAGCTTTATGATGCAGATACAAATTAACTAATGTTTCTATAAGGTTATGTTTACAAATACCCAAGTTTATGTAAAACGTGTATGATCTATTTATTTAGACCATTACTTACCGCTAAAGCCATCTACAGGAAAACAGAGGAAGCTTAGTTATATCCTAGGAATTAGTCGGTGACCCTTACCCGGCAGGATAAGTTTTGATGATTTAATGGTGTAAAGAAAGTAAAAAATAATGATTGAAAAAATATATTATTTACATTACCAGCAATTCTTGTTTCAACATCTAATAAATCTTTTATTTCCAACATTATTATTTGTGATAATACCCCAATAAAAAAGGATTTTCTTTTGTTTAACTAGACATTGTAATTTTCATCTGAATAAAATAGATATTTCGCCTTTGATTATGATTTTGCAGATCTTGTTAACAATTTTCGTAGATTAATATTTCATTATTATTATAACTTTTTACAAAGCGATAAATGCCAACACCGATTCAAAGCTTTGATCAATCTTTGAAGCCTGATTTAGAAAATGGCGAACTAGTTCTATTGAGCGTTGATTTAGGTTTTCGAAGCGACCAGAATTCAATCAATTAATTGCTGTGGCATTTGCCCTTATATCAATCAAATTGATCTCGACAAGAACTAATGCTAGAAACAGAGAGAATATTTCGCTAAACATTTTGGACATATTTTCAGATAAAATTAATTAATGTAGTTTGTTACGAACATTTATTAAATGTCCTTAAATACGAATTTCCTAATTGTATTTTTTTATCGACCTAAATATAACTGTTGATTCTAAAAATGTCTTTAGTTCAATCATCACTCCAAACTATTCCGTCTCGTTTTTTAATGATCCAATTAAGTCATATAAAAAAAAAAACAATTATTCCTAAGTCAATATTACGTTGAAAATAACTGTTTTTTTGTAAGGATTTCTTTGACTGATTATTTTCAATTTCAATCCAATTATATGCTAAGTTACGAACCTTTATAGGAAAAAAATCTAGTTTTTACAGTTGTTGCCTGGTTGATTTAAAACGTTTATTTTGATCACGTTGATTATATGATATTTAGTTTGGAGGTTTAATTTAAAAATAAAAACAGTTCTGTTCATGACGTAACGTAATGAAAAACAAAACGTTGATTACTCCGAAAGTAATTATAGTTATAATTATATTTGTTAAATTGAGCCTTGTAATTTAATTTATAAACAAGTGTTTATAATTCGAAAACTACAAAAAAATATCCATAGAAACCTTTTATGCTTTGTGACCTCTAATGCCCTGTAAATGACCTCTTAGGCCCTGTTAATGACCAGACTTTTTCATATTCTGTAATAATTTCTTTATATAAGTTGAAACAACTCCGGCGGCCTCCGTGGTGTAGTGGTCAAGACGCTTGATTCACGCACGGAAGGATCCGGGTTCGATTCCCGGTTACAACACAAAAATTAAAAATGTGATTTTTATCAAACCTGGGTGCTCTGTGATGTAATTCACCACTGTAATTAGGCCTCCTGGCCTGTTGTGGTGCAAAAAAATAAATGTTAAAAAAAAAAAAAAATGTAACTGTGTTAATGTAATAGTTGTATGTACAATATTCTGAAAGGATTGAATCTTGTATGATTTTAAAAGAAATTATTTATGAAACTCAAATATTGTGGTTTAATAAAAGCATTGTCATTAACGACAAGCAAATTTTTTATTTTCATTTAATTTTGGCATTTTGTAATTAAATAATATTTTTTCACACTAATATTGCAAAACCTTTTAAACCCTTTTTCGTGTTTTGGAAAATATGTATTACAAAAATACGCTTCAAGTTTACTTTTTCTTAGAAATAAATCTTCTAAATTACGGCTTTCTCGTCTATATCGTAACACTTTTCAAACTTTAATAAATTAAATAGCCTTCGCCAGTGACAAGTAGGTACCAACTATGTGCGTGGGAGACTTTTTATAATAGAAAAGAGATTTTATTGTTCATTCATTGTTCAGTAGGTCCAATAAAATCTTATTAAAAACAGGGTTAAGATCTATGAATAAATTATTCAAAGTAAACTAAAATGAAAGCAAGTGAGTTTTTTTTAATACATCAAGTTACGGATTTAAATAATGATTAAAGTATTAACATATTAAACTTTTTTTCTTTAAGCAGTTTAATTTTAAAATTTGATCGATTGAAAAAGAGCTTTATCAAAATCTACTAATTAATAAAATAATGTAAATCAAATTAATTTAGAATTATTATTACTACTCGTTTTGTTTTAAAAAAAAGTGTTTTTAAAATTACTAAAAATGAATTAAATAATGACTTAAAATTAATAATCAAAAAGTTTAACGAGTTATTAACAACTTATTTTGGGACATTGTTTATTTTTATTGTTATTTGAGACAGATAAATTACAAAGCACCCTTTTTGTGAAAATCACTTTAAAGGCGCTGTACAATAAATAAATATATCAGTACGTCTTGCAGCTATAAAGCGCATGAGTGATTTTTGGGGCAAGAGCAGTGATTTTTTACACACTTTAGATATTTACCATTGACGTGTCCCTAATGTTTCATTTAAAAAAAAAAAAAGTTTATTATTGGAACTAGAACCATCCAAAAACCCGTAAAAAAGCACCATTTTAGCTGCTGTCTTTGGGCACACGGTATACAAATAGAAATATTTTTAAGAGACTTTTAAAATAAAAATATTGAATATAATAAGTATAAATAGTTTTGTTTTTAACATATTTTATCGGCTGTGTTCAAGTGAACGGTTTCAAACTACAATTTCGATCAAAGTTGTTTTATTAGTTTTAATGTGTTTTTAACCAATTACGTGGGACTTATCCATATGACGGTAAAAATATATGGCCAATAAGTGTTTTCAGTATGAATATTTTTGCCAGTATGTGTACAAAATCTGTGTTTTGTAAAATTGTGGATTGAAGGTTTTTTAAATAAAAAAATAATGAAAACCGCAACCCTTACCGCAAATCTTATCAGAAACGGTTTTGCATACATCGTGATTTGAATTCCTCAGCGCCTGGGTAGTGTGAGGGGCGAACCCGTTCCCTACTCCCTGGGACTGCCCCTCGTGGGGGGCCTTCCCCGCTTCCCGGCCAACTACAGCCGCCAGGACGGGGCCATGGCGGAGGCCACGCTGTCTCTGCTGGTCACCTTCGCCAAGACGGGGGACCCCAACCCGCGCCCGGGGGACTCCGCCCCCCCGCAGTACGCGGACTACGGGAGGGAGAGGACCCGGTATAAGGATATCGCGTGGGCGCCCTACGACCTGGCCACGCAGCAGTACCTATGGCTAGGTAAAATACAGCTTTTCTAAATTATGTGCTATTCTACTTTTTACCCACGTTACGTATACCATAAATGATTTCCCTATTTGTATCCGGGGATTGTACGCTAGTCGTGTATAAAATTTATTTTTATAAATGGTATTATTAATTTTTGTTGTAAACAGAGCAGTGCTATGAATTCTGAAACCGTTTTACATCTCACCAAACAAAAATAAAGGCACTAGTTGCAAAATTAGAAATCTCTACTTAAGGAGTTACTCGGCCTTTATTACAATAGGATGTTTATAGCGTTATCTTCAATTAAGAAATAAAGCGTCTTTCAAAAATAATTAATAAGGGTCTATGAAATGCTGTCCAGTAAAAAAAAATATTTTTGTAAGTAGCATAGACAATATTTTTAAATTCCCTCAAAAAACGCTTCATTGCATTAGTCATGCCCCCAATACGTCACGATTAGGTTAAATTAGTACCGTCGTTGATCACCATTTGAATAGACCGTCGGCGTCGTATATTTTACGAATCATGACGTCACGATTGTCAAGGCCAATTTTTTCGCGTTGAATGCGTATTTGTTAGCAATTTTATTTGAAAAATTTTAAATGAAAACATTTTTCCACGGTATTAAATTTTTTTCATATTTTTTCAGATATTTTTGTATTTATTCGTAGTTTGTGATATTCCCTATTATCTGTGAAGTAAAATATAATTTTCAGTACATAAATGTTTTTATTTGTATGAATATTGAAAGTATCATTGTCAGAAGCCTGTAATTGAACATGTATAAAAATATGAAATTTTAAATATTTATTTTTTAGAGACTATTGAAGATAACTCTGGTATCTTCCCATTGAAATACGGTCCCCGAAGATGCCTAATTAAGTGAAAGTGGTCGTTGGTCATCAACAAAATAATAAAACAGAAACGAGGAATTTTACTCTTATTTTCATCAAAATCGTTACGTTTGTTTTGTATTTCTGACATTATTTAAAAAAAAATATGAACTACAATAAAAATAAATATTTAAGGAATTATTTACACTTGCGCATTGTTAAGAAACAAAAGATTTGAATCGCAAATAATTGGTTCATAAATAACTGTTCTCGCGCCATTTGTTGCAAATGCGATTAAAAAACGTTTTTATTTTGATGTATTAAGAAGACGAAAACAAGTCAATCAACAACAAAATGATTTGTATTGACAATATATATTTTTATAATTATTTCTTGATATTTTTTTTACTTTGGGATAAGATATGTGTTTTTACAAATACAAGCAAATATTGGTGTTTTATTTGAAATAATCAAATGTGTATGTGGTTGACACGCTGACGTAATGAATTTTGTTGACGCGACAAGGACAAATAAAACATTTATGAGATTTTAACTATTCAGACGGGACTTGTTGAGGACGTAGATACCAAAATGATTAAGTCAGCATTTAAAATACACGTTTAAAGCACATTTATTATTCCGAGCTTATTTATTGCAAGCGAAATAAATCTCGCTCGAGGAAATTGCTCACCTCCGTTCTGATAATCTTTTTAGCGAATCTTCCTCTCCTTGTAAGAAAAACAAGGATTTCCTCTTCAGCGGTACTTATAAATTTACAGCCCAAATCTGGACGTGTCTTTAGTTTCCTTATTCAATTACCGGACAGGGCGAAAAACGTGTGAAATCTTTTTCCTAAAGTAACGAAAGTTTCCCCCTTATAATGTAAACGCAGCTTTTACACAGGCCATAAATCTCTTCACCTGTCGATGTTTTCAGGCCTATCCTGATTCATTCCCCCCCCTCCTTTCGCCGCCGTATTGATTTCAACAAAGAGCGGCCACATTTATTTTTCATTGTATATTTAATATTGAAACATTGCCTCGATCACTGGTTCCCAAACTTACAAGAAAAAAATGAAAACGTTTAGGGTTCTTCATCATCATCATCGTTCCCTTTCCGCACCTAATGGTGCATTGTTACACCTATTGCAGCGTATCTTGATCATTTTTGCTACACGAAGGTTAGATGATCAGTCTAACGCTTCGGAAACTATGAAATATTTTAGTGTAAAATCATCCTCATGAATAAATATTTCAAATCAACCATGTCGGGAGTCGAACCCGAGACCTCTAGCATGGTAGGCAAATACGCTGACCACTTAATTAAAATGTGATGACTACGTATGAATCAAACCATGCAAACTAATTCTATAGGAACATTAACTTCTAAGAAATATGGAAAATAACTCAATTTCGAAAGATAATTAGACATGTATTGTCATATATTTAAATTTGACATGAGCGTGGTCAAGAAAATGATTTCGGATGATATTTTAGGGCGAAGGTAGTGCATTTCTGGAGCTTAAGAGAAAGAGGGGTCTGACTTTTCTTCATTCGAACGTTTTCTTGTATTTTCTCCCTGGATGACGGAATTAAAGCAGTGATTTTTTTGTATACCATATATGTATGTTTTCCTTTTTTTTCTGTACCGTTTTTCTTTTTAGATATTTTTTTTCGTATGGGAGCTAGGATTATCCAAAAACCCGGAAAAACGTATAATTTTATCTTCCATTTTCAGACGTACGGTAGATAAATATGAAAAATACTTTTTTTAAAAAAAAATGTACTAATATAGAAAATTTGATTAAAAAAAAAAAACAACAAAATCGGTTCAGTTTTGAGGTGCGGAAAACCAGCCAAGAAACGTCGATTTTAACTACACAAAATCAGTTCGATATGCAGAAATATTTGCGAGAGAGTGACGAAAAAAAGGTCAAACTGCTATTCATTAAATTTTTCAATCCCCGCTTTTCCTTTTAAGCTTTTGCTTAGTAACTCTTAATGGCAACAAACTCAATCCAAGTGTATATTCCTTTTTTTTCTTCCTTTATTAGGGCCATCTACCAAAACATGATAACATCTGCCAAAAACAAGTAAGATTAATTTGAAATAAACACAAGAACAATACAAACAGAAAGGAATAACAATATAGATACAAACAATAGACGACAAAAATATATGTACAAGAATAAAAAATGTATATCTCATTATTACAATATTATTATTCAAAATTAAATTTTGAGTGTATATAGGTACTGATTAATAACGTAAAATTTAAATCCTAATATTTTTTGAAATTATTATTTGTTTTGATTTGTTTTATTATTGAAATTGTCTTTTAATAAATAAATTATTTAAAAACAAGTGTTAGTATGAAATGAAAGAGAGAAGTAAGCTCTTTTATAGATTATAATATTTTCACGACGTAACAATCAGAAGCGAATTTCATTAAATTAAAGTATTTAAAAAATATATTTTAACCCGAAAGGACCCGGAAATTCAGTTAACCTAAAAAATGAACAATGAAAAATAAATAATCTAAATATTTAATTTTATTGCTCTACTTTTCTATCTCCAAGGTCCAAAAACTAAAAGGAACAATCCGGAGCGGGCAATAAGCTCTGTCCAAGAAAGAGTTACCAGCAATAAAAGTAAAATCAACGAGCTATGAGGCAATTGCCAAACATTGATATAACAGTGTTTTTTAGCAGAGTTTTGCTAATGAAACCATAGATTTTATAGAAGAGTTTTTAATTCAAAAATAATTATAAAAAAACAATGTAAAAAAAATCTCCGTTCGCGATAGCTAATACCCTATTCTCAAGCCCCGTTATTGACCCTTAACTTGAGAACCAGTTGCCTGGATTGTAAATGTTTGCTCTCACGCTTAGCCATTTTTCTCTCGTGAAGAGAGGTTTAATTCAACAGATATATTTCGTATTCCCCACGGGAATGGTTAATATGAGCCTCTATTAGACCGCTGACATATATTTTAATAATTTAAAGTTAGTTTAATGAATATTATGTATTTAATAGCCTGTAATGTCAGCTAAAACATAAACATAATATTAGATCGTGTAATTGTTTACTGTGCACCTTATTTTAAATATATTTATCTACAAATGCCAATTATATCATGAATAAAAAATAGTAAATTAATAATATTTTTGAAATATACGATTTATTATTTATCGATAATAAGAAAAAATTCCATATAATTATAATTTCAGACAATTTATTTGAGTAGTTTTTTTAGGAATTTTACCAAACGTACTGTAGGAACTAGAGAATAGAGTGACAACCTTCTCTGGTCCCCACGGAACGATCAATCTGTTATTTAGTGATAGACATCGCGCCAGAAATGGAAAACATTTTTAGAAAGGAATATTCTAGACATATAAACTATTATTTGCTGGTTTAATATATCACTGAAACTTTCATCACTGCCATATTTGGACATGCATATTTCTTTGATTCTCTCACCCGCTAATATTAAATGTTATTGAGGGGTTGTACAATCAAAATATTTGTAGAACAGAAGTCTTTTTGGTGCACCTAAGAAACGAGATTTTTTCTAGGAACCGAAAATTACGGTTTTATTAAATCGAAATAAGCAGGTGTTTGGGAAATGAAAAAAACAGAATTTTCTCTCAAACTAAGACGGAAAAAAAGAAAATGATTCAGCAATAATTTTATCAGATTACCGTAAATATTTCATACTTGGAATACGATATTTTGGTATTTTTATAAGGAATATTATTGCAAGAGAGAAGTTTTTATTATGTCATCTAAAATAAATTTTATAACGCTACAAAGTAAATCTTAAATATTAAAACAGGCTATTAAAATACTATTTATTCATATTTAATTGGAAGTCAACGTAGAAAAAAATCATGTGTTTTTAAGACGAATGATTAATTAATTTCATTTCATTTCTTTTCGTTTCGATTCGTTTCTTTTCGTTTGGTTTCGTTTCTTTTTGTTTCCTTTAGTTTCGTATCTTTTTATTTTGTCATGTTTCGTATTTTTTCATTTTGTTCTGTTTCGTATCTTTTCATTTTGTTCTGTTTCGTATCTTTTTAGTTCATTTCGTTTCATATTATTTATTGTCTTAAGTTTTTTTTTTTAAAACCTAGGATTTGTGGATATTTGTCTATGCAATTCCACATGGATAAAATCTTCAATAACATAATTATGCAGAACGGATAGAATTTTATATTTGATATTTAAGTGTTTTTTTCAAGAATAAAATAACCTCACCTAATTTTTAACATTCGACGCTTTTGCTGCATAAAAATAAACAGATAAAGCAGTTGAAAATGAAAGGATGTTCAAACATAGGCAAAAAGGTCAATTTTAGAGTAAAACCATTTAAATAAACAGATATATCCATGTCCGGGTGAAATGAAAAATAAAGCTTTGCATTTAAAATAGATCCAACATTTTGAACGAGTGTTTTCGAATCGATGGATTCTTCCGTCCAAAGTCCGTGTAAAGAATTTTAACAGATCATTTGTAAATGAGTTATTGGTAATCCAACCTCTAAAATCATAACTCCTCCAAAGATCTCGAGCAAGGGAGTGGGAGGGAAAGAGTTGCTGCTATTATGCCGATGGTTTTTTTTAAGGCAGTGTTTAAAAATTATTAGAATTTCAATCAATTAAGGTAGATTTCTCCCGAAAACATCTACCGATAAATCGGTAGAGTTGGCAACGGTGCAAATAAGTGCGATTTTTGTCTCGAAATCTGGTTCCTGATGCTCGAGATTTTGACTGAAAAAAGGTTTTCGTCTGTCCACATCCACCTTACTTTCCAGATCTAATGCCATGCGACTTTTAGCTCTTCCTAAAATTAAAAACTTTGCTTAAATGATCCCAATAATGGAATCAATGGAGTGAGCTTGTGCAAACGGAATTCCGCCAGAAATGAGGAACTCGATGAGAGTTTTTTGCTATCAGACGATAAATTTTAAACTCAAAATTACATATTTAAAAAAAGGTGCGATTATTCTTATAATATTTAAATAAATCTACTATTTAATGTAAAAAATGTTTAGCCACAAACTAAGATGAAAAATCTCCATTATTTTATTTTTCTTTAAGTTTTTGTATTTTGTTTGTCTCGTATCTCCAAAAATATTGCTGGTATAAAAAAATACGAAGTAATATTTTTACATATGATTCTAAACAATTTAATTAGTAAGTAAAATGTTTTTCGCTAGAGCCGATAGTTTTAGAGATAGTTGTGAAAAACCATGAAAAGCAACCTTTTAACCTCCCCCCCACCCTTAGCAGACCCCCACTATCGGGGACTTTTAGTATGTTATGCAGTAGATACCAACAAACAACCATGCGAAGTTTTAAAATTCTGGGCTTTTTCCCCTCAGAAAGTCTAATTTGCCTGGGCTAACAAATTATAATACATATTATGCATTACATTTCTAGAAGTTACTACAACTAAGATTTATAAAGAAACCAAGCAAGTTTAATATCCTTGTAACTAAATATATCACAATATTTAAGCCAAAAAACGTTTCTCACGCAAATAAAATAAATATATAAAAACGCTTAAAAGAACGGAAGAAGTAGTAAATATAGGTCTAAGGTAGATAAGGTCATTAACATCACATGATACGCAGGCGATGAAACCATAGTGGTTTTGGCAAATCCTGATGAAATAAAGGCACACACGAGTAAAGCTTTTAAAACAAGTGGTATAGTATTATATATTCTAGAAACAAGGTATACAAGACTCATCTGACCAAATGATTTTGTCAATGGATACTATATTTTACTGTTGTGATATTTATTTATTTATACTTTTACGTTGTTTGTACTCTTTTTTTTCTACAGAATAATGTTCCCTCACTGGGGTGGGGTGTTCCATGCCGAGGGAAATATTTTACAAAATGTGAAACATGCCTTGAATTAGCTATTTAACAAAGTTAATATAATATTAACAACCCAAAAAACGTAATTAATCCAATTAACCTAATTATCATTAACATAATAAACAATAAAAATCAATAATAATCATAAAAAACATAACCAATTTATATTTATTTATACTTTTACATTGTTTGTATTCTTTTTTTATAAAGAATAATGTTCCCTCACTGGGGTGTCCCGTGCCGAGGGAAATATTTGACAAAATGTGAAACATGCCTAAGATTAGCTATTCAACAAAGTTAACAAAATAATAACAATAAAAAAACGTAATTAAACCAATTAACCTTATAATAATTAACACAATAAAAAACTAAAATATTCACAATAAACAAAACTAATTTATATAGATCAATTTTAAAAAAAATCAAAAACAGTGCATGCATTTTACATATTTGGCTTGATCCACTCATCGATCCGTGCGCAACCCACCTCCACTATCCATTTCTTAATAGCAATTTTATATTTTGAGAACTTACTAATTGTCTTTATAGATAATGGAAGTACCTAGATTGAATCAATAATAAAAGTTCCTCATTCAAATGATGTATTGTAGCTTAATGTCGTGAATTATCTTGTACTAGGTGCAAAACCGAAGATGAAAAGTCACTACCGCGGCCATAAAATGGCACTGTGGCTTAATCTAATCCCGCAACTTCATCAGCCGGGGGCTTCTGATGTTTCCATGAGGCACCATCACTTCAGGGAGAGAGATCCTCACTTCTATACGGGTAAGAGAAACGGAGATCAGACGGGGGCTTTTGATGTTTCCACAAGGAACCATCACTTCAGGGAGAGTTAACCTCACTTGTACGAGTATATAGGTTAGAGAGATAGTGAATCAGGTAATTCCTTATTTTTTTAAACGTAAATATGCATTTGCATTCATCATCTTGTTATTTATTGTATGGAGTACTTTGATGCAAATTTGACGTATTATTAAGAAAAGGTAAAGACTTTAAAGTAATCCAAATCATTCTGAACGAAAAAATAGGTGTAACTGCCTAGTAAACAATTCACAAAGTTCATATATTTTTTTGAATGCCGATTATTTGGTATATTTTCATAGGTCCAGTTCGTCCCGAGTCTTACACGCTGATGTTCGCAAGGGCAGAGTTAGGATTTACTGGAGAAAGAGTAGACCCAACAGAGTGTGAACCATCAGTAGAGGAATTGGAAGAACTGGGCGTGGATTTGGGGTTAGACGATACTCCAATTCCCCCAGAACAAGAGAGAGATTTATTGCAGAAGTTGGCTAACAAACATTTTTACAGGTAAGTAATTCTCTTGTAAATACGATCCTTAGGACTAAAAAAATTAAAAATATAATACTTATTTATTTTATATGAACAAGTCCTCTATATGTACGTAATAAATCCATTTACAAACGGTTCCCAAAATTTTCTGATAAAGTGTCATTGATCAGAATAGCGACTAATGTAAAATAAGTGACATTTCAAACTACATATATAGTTTGGTTTGAATTTTTGAAAACTCTTTCTGATATGGCAAATAGTACAACCGTTATTTTAAAGCTTCAGTTATCTTTTTTATGAGTATCAAACTATATTTTGTAAAAATTTAAAGATTTTAAATTACTATCGTGATCTGATGACGTACACTTTACATAATTTATACCATCTACTTAGAAATTAGCAGCAAAGCTGTTTAATTACATATGTTTGGAGGGCGATAACTATGTAACTAACGGGAACCCGTCACAATATAATAATATACTGCCGGTATATTTACGAGTTTATATCTTTAGAAAGTGTTCGATACGGTCAACCATAATACACTGTTATAAATATGAGAACACACCAGCATCAAGTGATTGAAGTTGCTTAGTTTGATTGGATAACAATCAAGTAACTTGATGGGATCACATGTGGTGTACCACATGGTTAGTTCTCGAGCCACTGCTGTTGATGATATTATAAATTGAAGTATAAAAGCTGTAGCTTGAGTGTATTTAAACTGAAGTTAGAAATACAACAGAAAAGTCTTGTCTTAATCATGATGAAAAAAAAAGTACGGATGGAAATATTGGATTTGTGGAAGACCGAGTGATGAATTCTGCAGCAGGACAACGCGCCAGCTCACAATGCCCTATCTGTAAAGTTTTTAGCGGACAAGCTTATTTTTGTGCTTAATGATCTTCAGTATTTGCCAAATGTTACACCGTCAGACTCCTTCCTTCTTGTCTTTAAAAGTCAAAACTGCATCGAAGGAAACATGTTTTTTGTCAGTTGAAGAGTAAAAACAAAAAAGCAGAATTGCTGAAGAGGCTGATAATTGATGAGCTACAGAATTATTTTGAAAACTAGAAGACACGTATACAGCTGCATATCAATAAGCGAAGAGAGTTGAAGGGAATGAAAGTTAAATATATATATTTTTGGCAATAAATCACGTATTAAATTCCAGTCTCGTTATTTAATTGCCACATTTCGAATAAATTTATTTTTTGCATAAATTTGACAGAAAAAAAATTGGGAAAATTTTAATTTAATTTATTAATATCTGCGTATAAAGAAAACGTTTTTTACAAAACTTCAATGTCAATGAAGAAGGTAGTTAATATTCATCAAATATTACATTTTGGATCGTTATAATGTAGCAAACTCTGAATTAATATTTAGTCAAGCTTTTGCAAGTTAAGCAGGTTGCAATATAGCGACAAGTACAGAAAATTGTGTTAAAATTTAATGTAGTAATTAGGGTTTCTAGAAGTTTACTTTTCAAACAAAAGTTTGGTTGAAACATCTACGTAGCGCACTGGGACATATATAGAACAAAATATGCATAAGTGTTTCATATAAATATTGAGTTGATCACGTGTGTACCAACAAAATACATTTAACTTATTTCTGGTGTTAGTGGTATATTTATATTTGGATAATTTATAAAGCGCCGTTTTTGTGAAAATCACCTCAAAGGCGCTGTACAATAAATAAATATCCCATCACGTCTTGCAGCTACAGAGCGCATGGACGGTTGGAACTCTAGACCTCATTTACTAAATTTAGATATTTGATAACATTTACCTATTAAAACTAGATTTGGTCGTCTTGCAGCTACGAAGTGCATGGACGAGTGAAATTCTGGCAACTTAAAATTATCAATAAATTTACAAAAATAATTTAGCATAATAGTAAATATGTTTAGTAGTGTTCGTGCTAAAAAGTAAACAATAAAAAACTAAACAGATAAAGCACTTCAACACTATGGATAACATAAGAGATAAAAATATCCGAAGGGTAGCTTTCGTACATTTTTATTTATTTTTATTATATTTTTATTATTTTAGTCACTTTTGTAGTATCGCACATGTGCAAACGTATGTTGTTTGCTAAATTCCTAGAAGATGGTCCGGTCCACGTGTATTTGCCGGAGGGGGCAAAAAGCCTATTGTTCCAACGACTTTGTTTCCATTTTAGTCTGCATTATTTCGTTTTATAATGAGTATGAAATTCCCGCTCAATTAAGTAATTTAGTTACATAGAGGTTTGTTTATTACCGTTCAAAATGTTGTATAATTCGATTTGTGTTTTTTTATTTGCAGTCAAATTTATTTAAAAATAAAACTTCTATGTTTCTAGAAGTATAGTCAAATTTAAAACAAGTTTGAATAGCAATTTACTGGTATAAATTTTATTTTATGTAAAAATACTATTAAATAAGGTCTTAAATGCAAAAATACACACAGGCTTTTTTAAAAAAGCGATTTAGCTAAAAAAATATATAAAAATAATTGTATAATTTACAGAAAAAATCTTGCACAGAACAGTTTTAAAACTGACTGCTGCTAAAGTAGCGCATTGCAAATAAGATAGCGATGGCATTCCATGCGACATTATTTAAATAGAGAACGCCACCATATTGGATTTCGTTGAAATTCTCGGTTCTGATTGGCGTAGATAAAGTAGCGTCTTTAGTATAATAAATTGGAAAGACCGTGGGAAAATGTTTGAAAACGAATGGTATTTATTAATTTAATTATTCAGGTTTAAAATATGAAAACACTAAAAACGTTTTTTCAATAATTTTACAATACTATTTAAGCCCTTGTTGGATCGAACATTTGGCTACCTTGCATTAGAGCCCCGAATACGAAGAAAAAACTTCTTTTTTTTTTTTTGAAAAATGCGAATATTTGTACAAAAAATGAAGTATTTCTTGCAGAAGGATGTTATTAAACATATAACAATTGGGGCTCAGGTCACGGGTTTGACTCAAAAGGTTAAAAAAAATAATTTTTAAATTAAATTGTTTTTAAAAGAAAATTAAAAAATATTTTTGATGCTAAAAACAACAAGACTAAAAAAACATGAAACGTAGAATAAGTATGAATAAATAAAAACAACTTGTAGAGATTTAATTCTTGAACTAAACTGTTCTAAAATAAACAACGATAATCAACGAAATTTTATTGTTTTGAATAACGAATTTATTCTTCAGTAATAAAAAAAAATCTAGAGCAATTCCAAATCAGAGATTGTATAATAGATTTCTTGGTTATTAATTGTTAGTAAAAGACACGATCGATTGCTTTAGTGCTTCATTGAATACTTACATTACATATGCTAATATTAGTGGGAAATCAATGTATGACAGGGTTAAGAATCAAGCAAACGTCGATATCTGAGACGAATGGGGATAAAGGCAATTGAAAAGATTAAGAAGAGGTCACTAAGGTGATTTAGTCATGTAGAACGTAGATGACGAATTAATGGTAAAACAGATGTATAAATATGGCTTTAATGAACGGTAACATAAGACGAGGACGTCCAAAAAAGACATGGTATGATCAGATAAACCAAAGTCTCAAATATGGTTATGTCAAAAGCAGAGACAATTGAAATACATGTATGATAAGATGGATGCATGAAGACGTAAGAAGCTAGGAATGTATGTCAGGATAGACGTATGTGGCGGTCTATCCTTTCTGTCACCTTTTTGGAGAGATTGCGTGATTGTAGTAGTTAATTAATAAAATAGTACAAATATTGTTCATCATCTTATTAAAAGTATTCCATATTTTTTATTTCGTATATAGTATTCCAAATTGTAAAATACAACAAATTATATTTATTCATATAGCCTTATGGACTTTAAATTTGAACTGTGTCACAACCGTTGCTATATGCAGCTTTATATGAAGTCTGTCTACTTTTTTCTGTAATACTGCCCTAGACGTCGGAAAAGAAGCGAATCACACATGGCATGAAAACTCAGAAAAATTCAATCTGCATCGTGTTTAACTTTTGTTATAAATACGCGTGTTAGGTGTATTATTAATAATGGAATTTCTTGTAGTACAAGCATAATACTATGTTCGCAAAAAAATCAGTTTAAAAATTTCAACAGCTATACTGCAGCATTGGGAGTAACAGTTGGAGTGGGATGTTTTCTGCTAATTCTCAACATGCTTATCTTCTTTGTCATCTACTACCAGAGAGGAAGGGGTAAAAAAAGGAAAACAAGAAGCAGGAAGAGTTCCACTCAGTCGATATCGGACGGTAAGTCCATTCATGATTGATGTGCATCATGATGATTCCGAGGCTTTTCATGTTGATTTATTAAACAGTATAAAATGTTAAAAATCAAAATGACGTAAGATTATTTTTTAAAACCTATTCTTTATTTTATTAATTCACAGTAGTTTTTGAACGCAATAGTATTATTAGATAAAATATAACAGCTCTTAACATATAAACCTCTTATGCTGTTTGTTTTTATTGCATTTTTTTAATGTACTCACTTCAAAATATACTGACTGTCATGTATCATGTATAATGTCTAATTACTTTAATTTTGATTAAAAATTAAGAGAAGCAAAATGTAAAAATACGTTTATTTAAAAAATGGCGATCAATAAAAATATCTAATGGAATTGAGTTTAATAAAATATTACATTTTTCATGAAGAAAAATATCCGTTATTTTTTTTTTTTACATAAAATAGTACTTTTACATTTAGCTTCAGGGAATGTTTTTTAATACATTGTGAATTTTCCGTTATCTTATAAAGCTTTTGTGTTTTAAATAACAATTTTTAAAAAATCAGGAGCATAAACAATTATGAAGATCTTTTGAATCAATTAGTATAAACTTGTTATATATTATTAAATTATAATTTATTCCGATAAAATATTTTTTTAATAGCTCATGGAAAATATTCATCGGTTTTCTGATAGATGCTTTCAGACTTTGTTGTACCTACAAAGTAAAACGGTAAAAAGTACAATTTAACTAAGGTGTTATATTGTTGACATTTAAAGGCAAGAATTAAAATATATAAGAATAAAAAAACATTCTCAAATGCAAAAAAAAACATTTAAAAAAAAATATTTTTTTTTTATTCATAATGCATATAGATTATTCTAAAAATTACATACATCTACATTTTTTACATGTGGGGTAATGTTATATTTTTTAATGTCGATGAAATTGGCAAAATAATGAAAATGCGTTCTTTCTAATGTTTAATAATATTTGATAGGTTTAGAAAAAGGCCAATCTGAGGACGAAAGCGAAGAGATTCAAAGTTCAGCACACATTCCACCAACATACCGCCCAAAAAGTACTTCTAAAGCTCAAGTAAGTATTTTTTTACAAATGCTCTTTAAAAATACATACCTAGAGCTATAAGCCAATATTATTCAAAATAAAGCATCAGATATTAAAATTTATTTTTTCGAATTCCGTCAACGTGAACGCGAGTATTCGAACCGGCTGTAGACATTTCTTTGAAGAAAACCTTTTTGATCTTAAAACTTGAAATTCTCATATTCGTTTTATATGAATGTTAAGAAATTACGCCTTCTTTGAGATGTTTACCATATTTTTATTGATAAATATTATTTACGGAAAATACAAATGGCAGAACTCACGCGCTTTTAAACATCATTTGGATTGTGTTTTCGTAAACGTTTGCGAGTTTCATAAAGATGAAAAAAAAATCTTCCGTATTTAAAAATGAAAAAAATATGTTTATATATCAATTAAACCTTAATCACTTTGAATTAAAATAGTGATCGCATATTTTTATGTGTTAAAGCCAATTTTAAATGAATTTTCTAATTATTACCATATTATCAATTTGAGTATTTATTTTTATACAAATCATACCACAATTTTAACGATTCAAAAATGTAATATTTAACACTTTTGTAAAATTTGATTTTGTAAAAAGTCTTTAAAGCAGTGACCGCGCGGATGAGGAATAAAGTTTTTTTGTGAAATATGTAAAACCAATATTCTGGACGAGTACTTTCGACTCGATGGCTATAACGAAAATAGGTCCGCCTCGTAGTTTAGTGGTTGGCGCGTTCGCATTCCAGGCTTAAAGTCCTATGTTCGATGCCTGGCAGGGTGAGCATGATGCATTGATTTATAGAAAAAAATAGCGCCTTACCTTCTATGCAATAAAAATAATCTAGATACGCTGCAATTGGACTATAAATGCAGACCCCTATGAACCGCTGGGTAAACTATAAATAAATTATGATGATGAAATCAGTAGGTTTTCATCGATATTTTTATTTGATATAATTTTGAATTTTGTTTTTTTATAATACAGTTTGGTATAATGCTTAGTATAGAAATATATGATTTATACGTTCAATACTTTCAAAAATATGTTTTCATGTGAACGATTCCTCAATTGGAAAGAATTATATTATTACTTAGTGGAAATAAACCTAGTTACTAATACAAACGTTGTCTTTTTCATGAGTTTTTAAAATGACTTATAAGAAAGAGGTTCCTTAATAAAGAAATCTTTGAGTAGTTCGAAAAAAGCGCGTTAAGTTTGAAAACAGAAGCTTCATTAGCAAAAAATAAAAGCGGAAATTGAATTTTAAAAGATTAAGACTTGAATATTACTTTTTCTTACTTTCAGTTTGTTGTGTTTTTGGAAATATGAATCTTAATTTGTTGTGTAATTTCTTCGAAGTTCTTTGTTCTCTTTTTGAAAACCATTTACGGAGACCTCACTGTGAGACAGATTTCAAATTTGAGTTTTTTTGTGTCACCTTCCGAAGCATTTTTTTTCGGATTTAATTTCTGCGCCTCTGGGGGAATTCGGGCAAAGCAATAAAAAGGAAAGACGGGAATATTTGTGATGGACGTTTTTGCGTAATACGTAATTATTTCGGTGTGAATTGTTTCCATAACGACTTTTTTGGCAAATTCATTTATGCCATGCAAAAGCGATTTCTGGGATAATTACTCTGCTCATCATATTAAAGACAAACAGATAGAAATGATTTTATTAAGAAATAGGTAAAAGTTTTTTTTTTTGAGGAAACGTAAAAAAGTTCAGTAGATAGGTCGTCTAAAAGGTGGTCGGCTTGCAAAAGGTCATGCTGTTTTGGATTTCGTATATGTTGCATGTTCCTAAGGCCTCATTAAAAATCCTAGATTGCTAATTTGGAGAGACCACTATTTACGTTTTTTGCTCAAATGTTTTTTACTCGTGCGTTGTACAATTTTTTCAATTAAAAAAAAGAGTAAACAACATTACCGACAATTAAAAAAAACGTGTTTTTCTACACCTTGTACTTACTGAAAAACAGACCTTTAATAAAAACATAGTGTCCTTCAAATCAATTTAAAGACAATGTGACTTTGTAACTTATTGTATTGTGGCCTAATTATGGGTGAGTGTAAAAAATGTTAATGAAAATACTTACATTTAAGTTCACTTGGTTCCATATGAAATTTAATTTTTATCGTTTCTAATTACTAACGAAAAATATTAATTATCTTTATTTTCCTCGGCGATTATCTGATCGGTAATTGAAACCGATTGTTCTTCTATGTCATAGTTGTTTGCAATAATCTTAGAAAGATTTGGGCGAGATTGTCCACAACAAATTTTATAATACAATAATGTAAACTAGTCTTTCTGCAGCCTCAGTCTCAGGCATAACACTTTCGTACATTGACAAAACATAATCTTCAAGAGCAAATCTGGTCCATTGCTTTTTGTTATTTTAATTGGAGTCAGCTTTACCAGCCTGCCATGCAGTCCTAATCAAAAAAATTTTTTTTCCTCTCTATGTTTGGACTTAATGATATTTGCGCAATGAGTGATATCAGGCAGTATCTTGAGTTGCCGGCAGTCTAGCAACGTGAAACTTCATTTTAGTCACAGACTTTTGGAAAAACCTCATTTGGCAATGAGAAAACCACATTCTGCAGTAATCTTCAGTACTGACGCGAGCACAGGATTGCCAAATTCGAAAACTTGGATTTTTAATTAGGCTTAAATGCAGACAACAAACCGAAAATCCAAAACAGCATGACCCTTAGCAAGATAAAATGTACTTGATCTTTAGATTTAAAAATAATATTTTGTTAAGGACGTATAAAACGTTTACGTTTTTTACAGCGAATAGATTTGAATAAATATTTTAAGATCAGACTTTTTATAAAAAAATAGCTCACTTAACCAAAAAGAGTAACAATAAAGTACCAATTGCGATGGAGTACATTTTTATAACTTTTAATATAATTTTTAATTTTTTATTGTTTTTTTAAAAACGCGGATAAATAAATATTTTTAACAAATTTTAGAATAACATCATCAAACTGACCGCACCCAATAGTGCATAGAGCACTGCAATAGTTTACTTAATGTAACGTATATTGAACATTTGCAACAAAAAAACAGCTTTGTGTTCAGGCGCTAGTCCAGGAACATGAAATATGGCAGTATATCAGGATACCTAACGCGGAACCTTGAGCATAGAAGGCCAAGGCGCCAACCATTGCACTACAAGGCGAATTTATCACTTCTCGATATCCTTATTCAGGATTTTTACCTGAAGGCAGTTATCGAGTCGAAAATGAAAAATCAGTATGAGTCAAGTGTCTTAGCCACTACACCACGGAGCCACACACAGACCTGTATTCTTGAAAAAAAATGCCCTTTTGTTGGTTGTGAAAATATTGAAACACTAACAATCGTTTCTGCGAGCAAAAAAGTTCGATAATTTGTCACATTGCCATTGGTACAAGTTAATCATGACTGTTTTTTTTTTCTAGGTGCCGCTAGGGAGCGCGGAGGCCTGCGGGGGGAGCGGCGGAGCGGGGCCGGGGGCGGGGGCGGGGAGTTTACTTCGACCTACTAAAAAACGCGTACAAATTCAAGAGATTTCGGTATAGGAGACATCGGATAACGCGGAAACTCACTCCAAAAGATATTTGATTTTGGGAATGCGAATGAGATGTAAAATATGTTTTGTAAAATAACTTTTATTTCAATGGATGATTTCGGAGATTTTTCTATCAAAGTTAAACTTTACCTAGAATACAAGGATGATCCTGTTACTTGTAACACTGTAAAAATATATTATACTTACTCTCTGATATCTTGTATGTATTCAAAATCGTAACGTGTAAAAAGTAAACAAAAATATACATATTCCATTAAGACATTATCAAGGCTTTCATTACTTTTCCAATAATCCCACTTGTAAATAAAAAATAAAGAAAACACCCTGTTCTAAAACCACTTTAGTTTATTTAAAAACGATACTCGTTTCGGAAAACACAGATCCTGCCATCTACATGTGTTATTAAAAACTAAATAAAAATATACAGGAATAAAAAATCTAGATACTGACAGGGGTGTGAGGCAGTGGCGAATGGTGATTTTATTTACAGGTAAGCTATAAAAAAATAAACTTATAATTAGAAATCAAACACTGATTTGAGTCTACTGAACACTTTATTTTATTTTTACAAATATAAACATATTCACAATACATACTTGTATGTCAATAAATACTTACTTTGTTATATTTTCCCCGAAATTTAAATATAAATACCTAAATTCCCCATTACCTATTAAACACTTAGCCTCACCCTTAACCATTGGTTTTTCCCTCAATTATGATTAATGTACATGCTATAGTTCATAAGATTATTTTTATTTTCTACTTAAGTACCTTGAATTATATAACTATATAAGGACATTCAATCCAAATAATCTTCTCATTCGTTTGAAAATACCCTAATAAGGCGAAACAATTGTCACGAAGTTTTTATTTTTATATGTTTATATTTGTAAAAATATAATAAAGTGTTCAGTAGACTCAAATCAGTGTTTGATTTCTAATTATAAGTTTAAATATGGAGTTCTACAAAATAAACACCAAATCAATCAATCAATATAAAAAAATATCTTATATTTGTACCTACAAAGGAGGTACATAATATAATGTAAGTAATATATACTATAAATTGATATTTTCTGTGGTTCTGTATGATACAACAACTGTCATCCATGAAATCAACTCAAACGATGTAACTTCGTGATATATTACATTATATAGATATATTATCCATTACTTTAATATATAATTCAATAAAAAATAAATAAAAAATACCTTTATGAATTCAGTCGATATTAGGTATTCAATTGAAATGTCAACTGGCCGCATTGTTCTAGTTATTAAAAGTGCTAAAAACGGCCGCGTAGAGCGCTATATATCCTGCAATATGACGCATGAAAGTAATTATGGTCTTTTGTCAAAAGTACCATTTCAAAGAAAAATACTCCTTAAGAAACAATATTTGAAATACTGTTTTCCAAATCAAGAATTTTCAAATAATGTATGTAATCTGCAAGTGTAATCTAGGAGAAAAAACCCGCACTGGGGTTAATACATTCAAAATATAGTATACTAATGTGTATGAAACAAAAAATCAGATGTTCATCCGGTGACAGTACAGTTGTTATTGGACCGGAGAGAAAAATTTTGTACCCGCAGGAGGATAATTACAACGTTTTCACTAGGGCTCAGTAGGCAGCAATAAGTTTAACACAGCAATCAAGTAAATGTGAAATACACAATAAACATAGTACATACCCCGCAACCAGTTGGAGTTGATTTTTTGAAGGGAAGCAATTTATGGTAATAAACATGTAAATATAAAAATTTGCTTGCTTAAAGAATTTTAAATAAAAAAAGTAAAAGCACATATTTGGCATCACACATGTTTTATTTTAACTAATTAATTATTTAGAAATAAATATTCATTATCACCATTTTTTGTGGCAATTATAACCAAATTTCAAGTGAAATAAAAAAAATTCTTCCATGTTTACGCAAACTCAACGTAATGATATTTTTTGAAAAAAATGAAGATCATGTGTATTAATTAACTCAACGTTAATTTATACATTGTACGCATAAACATAAGACTAGAAGGTCAAAATAAGGGAAAAAGCATCAAAGTAAATGCATTGAATTATTTTAATGTATAAGACATGAAAAGTGAAATTAATTTCTTAGAATTTTAATTAAATCGAACAAACCACACATCTTTACGATAAGATTAGAAAAATAAAAGCAGAGTCTGCTAAAAGGTAAGTACTCTGAAATGATATTATGCTGGTTACAAGTAAAAGGCCGAAGGATCGAGGATGCGACAGGGGTAAGTAATTATACAAAAAGGTATGTAATAATATTCATTTTTGCTCCCCAAAATTCTATCAGTCCTTTTGAACACTCGATTTCATTTTAAAGACAGAGTGCTTTCATATTGGCTTCGATCATGTAGAATAATTTTTGTTTAAAATGAAAACATCGTTAACTATAGATTTCATAACTCGCAAGTAAAATTTAAGTAAATCTTAATTATTGTGGAAGGGCGTATGTCGGTTTTCGATATTTTTACTCATGTCTTTTCGTCTTTCGATCTTTACTTTTCGCCCAGTTGTAAAGCTCCGTTAACCCTTATCTTGGCAATATATCCTATAAGATTATGGCTTCTATTCGAGACTTGAGACTTTCGAAATTTCAAGAGTTTCAAGACATTTTCAATATCGAGACTCTCGAGATGCTAGTATTGAGACCGGCATCAAGATCCAAAACGCTCCATAGGAAGTAGAAAACGCGTTGCTAGCACGTAATATACATACCCATTAAAAAATATAACGATGACAATAACATGAAAATACAAGTAAAATTTTACAATCTCAGTGCTAACGCAGGCAGCCCCAACAATCCAAATTACTTTTGGGGTTCCACAAGGCAGCGTTCTGGGACCAATCCTATTTTTGGACTACAAACACTCTCTTTGCGAAATAAATAATGCCAAAAAAATGATTTCGTTTGCCAATAACAAGGTTGTGTTATCTGAGAGTAGTAACTGGAACTCTGTCTTTCTGAAAGCAAACATTGCAAAATAATGGCTAGATAATAATATTTTCACACTTAATATACATAAAATGAAATATCTGACATTTTGTACAAATAACAGTACACTACCAGCGTTTTATTTAGGAATGTACTCTGATAAAGTTTACCACCTTCTGCAACGGGTTGATTTCATAAAATGCCTTGGTGTTATCATTGATAGAAATTTGCAATGGAAGACTCAGGTCCGGTCATTTGACTCTCGGTTCAGAAAGCTGTGCCATGTTTTCTGCTCTTTTAGAGACATTCTAAATATTGGCAATCTCAGAAGTGTGTACTTTGCTCTGTTTTAATCCACTGTGACCTATGGAATAGTTGGCTGGGGAGGTTGTGCGGCATCCATCTTAAAACCTCTCATAATTTCACAGAAATCGTACCCTCTACATACCTTTCAGAACAATTGTTCCAATACACGAAGGTGATGGATATGAGACAACTGTACCTAAAAGAAGCACTTACACACTTCTGGTGGAACAATAAGAAGATATCTCATTAAAATATTCATACAAGGTTTTCCCAACATACGAAATATGTCAAACCTAAAACCCGTATGACTTTTGCTCAGAGACATATCTCTTTTATCGCACCAAAAGTGTTTTATATTTTGAAAGAGCGTATTAAGCTCTCAAGAATAAAAACTAATTCAAGAGAAAAGTTAAGAACTGGATTTTCCTTAGATGAAGGGATTTGAATGGGAAACTTGACGATTTTCAGATTTGAGTTTACCTGTTTACTATTTTGATGTGCCGTGTACTTCTTTTTTAACAGTATTTACTATGTTTCTGAACCAATATAACATTTGTGGCGATATACTCGTATGTCTGTGTCAACTTATTACTCGTTCCACCTCAACACAGGAGTTTTAGTCCCATGGAGTTGGAACTTATGTATCGAAAAATGTGTAATAAACTACTTATTAGTAAATAAATAAAAAAATGAATAAATGAAATTAATAAATAAAGCATAAAACACATCCGTCAGGTCAAAACTGCATTTTTTTAGTTAGACTGAGGCCGGATCAGCGCGGCACTGCTTAATGTATGCTTAAGTTGAACACATTTTCAGAATGATGGCTGCTGGTTGCGAGCCGACTTCACCATTTACTACTTGTTGATTTCTGTTATGTAATTTTAGTAAGGCTTTTGCGATCTGTATTTAGAGATGTGGGGAAAGTTGGTTAGTATGTTTTGTATTCATTTTGATAAAAAGTTACATTAAAAGTATGCTACGATGTGATTTATTTACTACGTGCATTGTATATATTTAAACACTAGATGCGGCACTAAGCACCCGCCTTGTATTCCATTCAACTCAAGTTCCGGAACTTAACTTGTAGACAGTAAATGAGAAGCAGCGTAAAAAAAGCGCGACATACAGCTTTTAATTCACAGTAAACAGGTATGGACAGTTAGTCTTTTTTACAATACTACGTGTTTTGCACGGCATTGTTGACGCGGCAACGCTCATTTTTCAGAAAATAATTTCAAAGTATCGTTTTATGAAGCAACATCTCTATTTAAATATACTTTAGGGACTACATGCTTTATTTTTTTATTCGAATTATCGTTAGTATTGCATATAAAAAAAAAATTCATATATATACACATACATATTTAATAATAGTAATAACGTGAATGAAACAGATTTAAAGAATAAGAAAAAAAAAAGTTGAATAAAAATATTTTAGAAGGTATAAAAAATAATAATAAACAAACACATTAAATGACATCTTATAACTTAACAGTCATACAACGAGTATCTATGAGAAATCTTCTATATTTCGTATGGGAGAAATAAAAAAAGTCTGCGTGACCGGAGAGAACGGTATTATAATAATGACACGCTCTAAAGAAAAAAAACATTTTCCTTGAGTTAGTCCTAGGTATCGGCAAATTGAATGTAGTTGGAGTGATTTGGATTTAAGAATATAATATAATAAACATACAACATCCTACTGTGTCACAGTTGGATTGTTATTTTAGATGAAAAAGGCTAGCCAAATTACAAAACGGTTTAGTTTTGTAAAAGGGACCAATCGACGATTAGCCATGTTATCAGCATTTTACAATTTGGCTACCTACGTTCAGCCGCAATGTAAATTGGCAAAGACTTAAAAGATTTAAGGCGTTTTATCGTGACCAATATATTATATGCTCTTTTAAAAATAAAACAAGTTTTTCATTTCGTTATTAATTGTTTCATTAAAATAAGTAGGACATAATATATCAAACATAACCTAACCGAACTTCATGTAACACATCAAAACACACAAATTGTTCCGTTGTTATACACATGTCATTAGATTGTGGGGGATTTTCTTTTTTATAATAAGGCTTATTGGCTTTATTTTTCAAGTCATATTTTTACTCCCAGTAGTATTGAGTGGATGTTCATTTTTCATCTGAACCCATGGTCACCTTTTTATTATATGATAAACAATATGGCTGATCGTTTGATCTGCTAGAATGAATAAAGGTATATACCATTCAATGTGGTGTGTGCTTATTAAGCCAAAATGCAATTTTTACAATTAAGAGCCTATTTTTAATTTGGCTTGTTTATGTATTCCAGCTAAAATGACAATCTGGCTGCAATATAAATATAAAATAAACGTTTGATTTGCACCATTGATTTATTTATTATAACAGTGTTGATGTTGTGTTTTCGGGCGAAACAAATAATTTCAAAAGCGTCGCGTCGCAAAGTGTTTTGTTGCAGCCGTGATGAATAATTGTGTTAAAAACATTGAGATATAATATAAAGAGATAACACTCCATACAAATCCGAGCTTAATACCCGTATGCAGAGACAAAACTTAAGGTGAGAAAAGTACATTCCAATTTCAAATGATGCAGAGAATAACCCGAAGGTGAAGACAATAGAATGTACTTTCGTCACCTTAAGGTTTGTCTATGCATACGGGTATAAGAGTCGTCCCCAAAGGACAGGAATTGACCAGCGGAGATAGCGAGTACCGTCACGTCGACTTTGACAAGCAAAACAAGTAGTACTGTAAAAAGCACGGACTGTTTTCATCGGTCTACTGTAAGTTTAATTAAGTACATCGGTTCATTCCGCATACGCGTCACCTTTGTTTGTAGTTTCGCTTTACGCCCAATTAACTGAGTAGGACCGAGATAGGAGATAACTCAGGAATTGTAACATATTATTAAGACGTTTTTTGACAGTAAAATAGCTATTTTAAACAAGTATTGATTAAGATAAGAACATTACTTGCCGGTGAAAGGTAAAAACATCGCTTTTCCAGATCAATTTGTGCAGTATCTTAGCGTACGTTTAGTCATTTCGAGGAGAAAAGTAGCTGGTGAACGCTCGCAACAGACTAAAGTCCGTTTTATCAAACGTAGACTAATTGGCCGCAGGTTGAGGGGACTTACGTATTTCGAACGCTTATGTTTACTCTAGTTATAAACATCAATAGGTATATTACAATATAAACTTATCTTTCTTCAATGAATTCCTAAATTTATTTTTTTTACCTGAAAATCATGTCCGTAGTGTCTAAAAAATAAAAAATAAAAGCATGATGCAAGGTTTTGCGATAAAAAAACGATTACGATTAAATTGAAAATTAATTGTTGTTTATAAGAAAATTACAATTTTTGAAGTTTCAAGAGAAACTTTCACATTTAATATGTTGCTAGATAAAATATGAAAATAAACTATAATGCAAAAACATTTTTATAACACAAAAATAAACACTTTAAACTCAACCATAGGGCGGCAATGAGCCAATGAATACAACAAAGTAATCACAAATAAATAATATATGTACTTTAGTATGCAATCATTAGTAAACGCATAAATTAGTCAGAACAATTATGTATGCAAACTGATTATCTTAGTATAGTTTCATGACCTCATCGTTCAAAACATTTGATGTGAAATTATAGCAACCAGCTTTTATGAAGAGAAACAGTGTGCGTGGTTTTTACATTAAACTTTGTTCATATCGTTATTTATTCTCGAGTTTGAGGAGTTCTATTTTTTTTTTTCATTTCTTTTAATTAAATTTGTTTGAGTAAAAAAATACTTTGATACAGTTTACAATATGAAAACAAAGTATTAAAATATTGTTATAAATTTTACATCACAAATATTGACATTGTTACTGAAGTACGTTGGCAATTAAGCTGTTTCATTTCATATCACTGATTTAAAGAGTTCGATTTTTTACAATAAAATGAATTTACAGAAAATACAAAAAGGGTGAAATTAATGCTTTGTTAAATTAAAAAAACTTTCACGCTTATTTTTATGTTTTTTTAAATGCAAATCTTCTTAACTAAGAGAGATTATAAATTTGAAAACACAATTTCCCGACACAAGATTATTTAACGAATACGATACAAGGAGAAAGAATTTATTTTGATCAAATTAATTAGTTCATTAAAAAAGTTGGTGGAAAAAATGTTCAGGAAACTTTAAAGAAGAAAGTTGTGAATACAAAAGGACTTTATTTTATCAGCAGACTTGCTAATAACTTCAAGTAACTTAATATACGGAAAAATACTGCCTGATAAGACTGGAAAAGAAATTTCACCGAGGCTTCCAGAAAAGTTAGCGCGTTTAGGTATTTTGTAGAACAATTCAAAATGCATTTATAAATAAACAATCGTCAGTATTTGTCAAATAAAAACTGATTATGAAATAAAAACGGGTTATGGTTGTTGAGGGTTGGAGCTCCTACCTTAGTTGGAGGTAGACAGAAAACACGATGTTGGTGTTCCAAGGTTCATTTATTACATGGCGAAAAAACATACGAAATTTTGACGGAATACGAGAGTAATGGCAATAATGAGTTGAAGTGACTGCACTTGGACTACATACTGAACTGAGTGACTGCGTTAAGCTGATTTGGTTGAGCTGACTCTTTGGGCTAACTTGCTTGGGCGGACTGGACGTTACTACGCCCCCTGGTTTCCTTATAGGCCACGTTCCTTTGTTTTTCATATCTTCATGACTTGAATATATTGCAGGACGTCGCTTTTATGTAGGACGATTTATATGCAATACTCTTAGTCTTGCAGAAAATGTATCCTATTAAATAAAAAATAATGAATGGCTTATTTGGTCGATGTTTTATATTTCATGTCGAATCCTTTATTTTAATAGGTGATTTAACCAAGATACAAACTAGAAAACATACAATTTGAAAGCATTCGTCGATACAATTTTACATGTATTATATAATTACACAAGATATATTTATGAATTAATATGTAATAAATATTTTTGAATATTTTTATTTTTTATATACATGATTTGTGCAATAAAAAATAAGTTGTTCGTGTGTATTTATTAAATAAGATTTATTCCGAAGAGATTGTACTTACGTGTCATTGATCAATGCATAAAAAAATAAGTTTTTCATGTGTACTTATAAAATAAGATTTATTCCTAAGAGATTGTACTTATGTGTCATTGATCAATGCATAAAAAAAATAAGTAGTTCGTGTGTACTTATTAAATAAGATTTATTCCTAAGAGATTGTTCTTATGTGTCATTGATCAATGCATAAAAAAAATAAGTCGTTCGTGTGTACTTATTAAATAAGATTTATTCCTAAGAGATTGTACTTATGTGTCATTGATCAATATACTATGATTCCCATAACTGTATTAATAAATAGGTAGTTGAAGTTAACACAGATGCTGTATAATGCGGGATAGGCAAAAAAAAAATTCATCTGTACATTAAAAACATAATCATAAAAGAACTGTATAAAACAAATATAAAAACAAAAACAAAAAATCTAATTTTAAGATACAATTCTATGAAAACAAATCACTTGAGTTTAAAGATAAAGTTGTTCGATCCTTTGATCTCCAGAGGTGCGATTCTAAACGCTTTCGTATTTTACCTAGGTACTAATTTTACGATAGCAAAGTTTTTTACACCATCTAGAGAGCGTTCAAAATGGCACAGATAATAAGTTTAGAAGGAGGTAGGAAAACGATTCAGGAAAAAAAAATGAACAAAAATAAATTAAAGTTAGTGTAGTAAGAACATAAAATAATGTTGCATCCGTAACAGTTGTCAAGTAAGGAGAATTTTTCATATGAAGAGGTAGCTCATTTAAAGTCTGGCATACTAAACAGAATAGGAATCGCTAAAAAATGGCGTGGAAAGCGTTCTCTTACGTTGAGTTAATATTGTAGGTACTGTTATTATAGAAAGCGTCGATGTATATTACTATATATATAATAGTGCAATATCACATACTACGAATATCGATAAAAATATATTAAACGGATTTAGAAAAATTAATTGTATTTTTAAAATCAATATAAATTATTTTGAGAAATATTTTTATTCATAACTTTAAAAAATAAATTACTACAAATGTGTCCCTAAACCACGACACGTTTGGCCTTGATAATTGTAAAGTCAAGATTCGTTACGAGGTTCTATCTCAATTTAAACCTTCACATGCAAAGTTCAAAATTTACATGAATCGTGAATTGAAAATTGTAAATTAAAAATATTTTTTATGCTACTAGTAAGGTGTAAGATATATTTTTTTACTCGACAGTATTTCATAGACCCCTGTTAATTTAAAATAGAAAAAAGTGATATTTCCCTATTCTGAAATCATTACGAATGTTTAAAAAGTCTTAAAAGTTTTCCCTCTCTGTTGCAACAAATTTAGATCTCTAGGGAAAAAATCCTGCCAGTCTACAAACATTTGGACATATTTAAAACATCATTGGTTAAACTTATTATAAAATTAATAAATATCGATTGACTATAATATCCAATGTGATAAATACAAAATAAAACACAGGAATACATGGTAAAATAGAAGACGTGTTGCCATTAGCGATTTCTTAAAACCTGACCAAAAACAATAAAAAAATACAACAACAATAAAAATATCAAAAAATTTAAAAAATACAAATTTAAAAAAATTATAATAAAAAAATTAAGAAAACCACAAATAACCACAAAGTTAGGGCTTCAAATTTAAAATTAAAATTTATTCAGTTACATCTTCCAAATATTCATTAATAGTACAAAAACTTAATTGAATTAAAAAATATTTTAAGGCTCGAGTCTAAAAATGGATTGCTAAAAAAACTAGACAGGAAGCTGAGGAATATTTTTCATATATCAGCATATAATATAAGTTTCTTCCTTTCTTGTTTTATTGATTTAGGTATGTTTTAGAATATTTTTTCATAATTTTTGAATTTTTACACAACAATTGATATGAAAGTATGTACAACTATGTATAAAATAAATAATATACCGACACTCCGGAACGTGCCTGTGGGCCAGTGGAGTGGCTACATCCATAGAAAAATTGAAATTATATTGTATATACCTATCGTAAAAACATTTTATTCTGCAAACTACGTATTTAAGTTTTTTATATTGGATTAAATAAATATATAAATTTATAAGTAACTGGTATGAGAAAAACTAAATTTAAAAAAATGTTCTCCGGTGTTGCCTATTAGGTTGAAAAAATCAGTCAACCTTACATCCATTAATAAAGGTTTCAGCTTCTTCACTTCACAAAAGTCAAAAGATGGTAGATATGAGGAAATGTGGATATTTTAGCATGGGTAGAATGGTAACCGTTACACACCGTGTAAAGTGGCCATTTTAACCTTCTATATTCCCTCGCAGTAAAATGAAACAATTATACTAATTATTAAAGTGATGCTCAGTTTGTAACATTTGAAATCGTAATGTTTGGTTTTGGGTAATATTGTTCCTTCCGAAATAATGAAACCAATGTGGCATGCAGGTTTGACAGTAAATAAAGGGAGTGTAACTTTTCATCTGCGTAAATGGCATCAGCATAAAATCGGAGTGTTTTGTTTGAAATCAACGAATGAAATAAAATGCCACATAAATTTAACACAAAGTGCCTACTGTGGTGTAAAGGAAACGGGCGGGGTCACGATACGCCATTTTCTGAAAGGAATTGGCGGCAAGCTGATGTTTGGCGGGATTTAAACTAAGTAAAAATAGTACTTAAGATAATAGATAAGTGCGTAGAAGCTTAAATCACAGCTAAACATTAATATAACAGTTTGTATAACTAGCGATGATGTAACTTTTATCCAGAATAAAGTACGATGAAAATAGTGGTAAATATAAATTGTATAACGAAAACGATATTTATTAGATAATACTTTTAATCAATTATAAGCGTAAACATGGTTTATGACTTGTCACTGGCCGGTTTAAATAATAACACATGTAACATGATATTTAATCCATACTAATAGTATAAATGCGAAAGTCTGTACGTGTTTGTTTTTAAACTAAAAATCAAACCAAAAACTTGGAACGCTTTTGTTCTATGCGAATCGTTCTTTGGCGAATTTTTACTTTGAGTTGTATATAGATATTTACTATCATTTATTGAAATGTTTGACAACACAATCATTTAAATATTTATTTAAAGATTGAGATATACCTTAATTATAACAATAAAAATACTGCAAGAAAGTTTTTTTCACTTTATTTACAATTTACAAGTAAAAGTTGGGGTTGTCAATCATGATTATAGAAATAAAATCAATATAATTATTCTTTCAGTCAGAATCCTATCCAGACCATCTGCCGTATCCGTAGCACCTATCTGTAGAATATTGCTAAACATCCAGTTTTTTAAATGATTTCTTCCAGAATAAATATCTCCTGCTTATACGGGGCGGATTGCAATCACAGTAGTTTAATCCCCACAAGCTTAAACCAAAAGAACGTGACGACAAAACCGTTAAATTATAAGGTCTAATACATTAATTTAAAAATTCAAATAGTGTGTTGACCTTTTTTTACTATCTTGCACGCGTGCATTGTGCATTCTACGACCGACGAGGGCTTTGGTGTAATAATATATATTTTTTTATGTTTATTTGTCATTGTTATTTTTCTGTCAAAATATTTTTCAGATAATGTTCTATTATTGCCATGGTAAATAAACCTTTGATTTTTTCACTAAGACAGTGCTTTTAAAATAATTAAAAATTTAAATGATTTTTTAAGATAAAATTTTTCAATTTCTTTAAATGTTTAATTTTCGAATATAGGTACCGAATTCGTGAAATATATTACTTATTATTTGCCGACAAAATTAAAATGACTTCATAGTAAATTTTATGATTTATTGATTAAAGGATATTTATAGATAAGAACCTTAAATTTATTTAATTTTTCATCATCATTATTCCCTTTCCACTCCAAATGGTGTATAAGACACTGCATCGGTACATCAATTGCAGCGGATCTTGATCATTATTTCTTACATGTTTTACATCTGAGCATGTTTTTCATTCTTTATTTCAATTTTTAATTACTCTTACAAATTTTCTTCATTTTTAATATTATTTCTATTTATAAATACTCACTTCAAACTACAAACTTTAAAATATCTTTTTTTTCATTAAAATTTTTATTTTTAAACAACTTTCATTTATGTTTTTCTTTTTCCTTCTCTTTTTTATACTTTCATAATTAACCTTACATATAATTGCTTTATAATATGGAAACTTTACTGGTCCATTAGAATTAAGTCTAATTTGTGTAAAATATTAAACGTGTAACTGTACTGTATGTTTCCTAAATAAAATAAAAAAAAAAAAAAAAAAAAAGTAAGACGATCAGTGCTTCAAGTGATCGCCAACTGTTGCCCGCTTGTGTTACAAAAATATGGAAATAATTATACATAACATAAGAATTGGTTTAGTCTCCCACCTGTCTGACGATGTCAGTCACGTCAAAACCCGGTCACTGGTGAAAATGACATAAACAAATACAGTATTTTTATTATTACAGTTAAAATGCAGTTTCACAAATAAATAAATCGATCACGGCTTGATGTTTTTTAAATTAAAACAGTGAACTATTTTTTGGGTACGGGATTTATTGCCTTTAATTTTCCATACAATCTTTTCCCTTGATTTTTTTTGGCAGTCGTTTTACACATGCCCGAATAAAACGAGTTTTTGTCTCACTTTTCGCCTCGCATCCCTTTCTTGTATTAATATCCCCATTTCTCACACGCTCTTAAACGACATGCCGCACAATTTGACCACATTTACACGATACTTAACCTACTTTCAACCCTCCAGAAAGACTAACCGTTAATTAGATGAGAGTATTTAAGATAAAACTAAACTAATTACCTAAAACTACTTATTTTTCAACATGGACAATATTATCGAATAAAAAATTATTAAATTGGTAATATTTAAGAATTAAAGATCATTCCAGATAAATCAAAATTATAAAGTGAATATTTGAAGCACTAACTTCGTGGTTATTCATTATAATAAAATAAATAAAACAACTTTGTTTTTAACCACTGTTTTTTTTTGCCACCGACCGGTTTTAAAGCAAACAAGCTTCTTCGTCAAGGTAACGTTACGTAACGTAGTTACGTAAACCTTGACGAAGAAGCATGTTTGCTTTGAAACCGGTCTGTGTAAAATACTTTGTGTTATATGATTTATAAATAAAAAAATAAAATACAACAGAAACAGAAAAAGCATTTTGAAAAATCTCGGAGATAAATCACCAATACAATAGAATGTTTACCAATGTGTCGCAAGTAAAAGAGTAACCAAATATATAATTGTCTCATACTCTTTTCGTCTTAATCTCGAGAATATACGTTTATTTAGGAGCGAGAGAGACAATTTTACGCCTGAAAAGCAAATTTGCCAGCACTTCTGCCAGACGCCAGTTAGTAGCTCTCCGAGTTTTGTTAGAGGTGGTTTTTACTTTTTACGCTCACGCTACGAGCATGGGCTAATATTTTTTTGATGTTTTTAGCACTTAAGCTCGAGTTTCCTAGGACAGCGGTGCCCGTATTTTAACGGCCGTAGTGAACATTGATGCGGTTGACAGCCGTCGTAACGGTGACTAGAGAGTGGTTTCCTATAAAAATGGTGTTGATAACACCGTTAAAAAATGAAACCACTCTCTAGTCACCACTACGACGGCTGTCCACCGCATCACCGTTCACTACGGCCGTTAAGATACGGGCACCGCTGTCCTAGGAAACCCTAGCTTTAGATTAAAAATAAAATCACTTTTGACTTCAACTATTTATAAATGATTTTAACAATTGCCCATGAATATTACAATTTTCCGATAGAACATTGTTTGTATGTGTAATGACTACACAGCACTGTCACGCGCAGATTTTTTTGACACAGCTTACTGCCTACTTACTTAGGAAACGTAAACGTGGTATGCGCAAATGGCCCGTAGCAAATATGCCAGCCATTTTTATTTGTTGTCGTCATAACTACGTAAGTACATACTATGGTTATTTTAGATGATTATTTTTTTATATTTGTTTTTTTTAATAAAAAATAAGTATAAGAACTCTTATAATTAGCCCAAATATTTCAATTTTGGTGGCCATTTTCAAGGAGTTGTAAATAACTCACCATTAGAAAATGGAAATCAATTTTGGGTAGAGTGCCACTGCTCGACAAAGGGTACATTTTTTACTTAAGTCTAGGCATTATCGAGGTTTTATACTACCGTGTTTTGTGGAAATTGTCTTATAAGTAAACACCAGTATGTAGCACTTAACTAAAAAAATATTCATGATTCCTAAAAAAACATTTGAAAAATACAATTTCGGATAACTTTAAATTGTAAAACTAAAAGCTTTTAACGGAATTTCCCAAACTTTACGATTTCAACAATATTTTTAGAGGATTCAACCAGTAGTTTAATAAATGGAAGATATCTTCAAACTTTATCCATCAAGTCCGGGAAAAGTTTCATTGTTCCGGGATTCTGTAAACTCATCATGGTAAAATAAGGACAATTTGGAGAAAGCCAATTAATAATAATCGTGCATAAAATAAAATATTGAAATTGAAACTATTAATACAGAATCGCATTAAAACAAAAAAAAAATCGAAGAAATATGTACGTTTGTTTAAGCATGTTTATGAGGAAAATGGTGAATGTAATTAAGCGTGTAAAATAATCACTGAAACCAGGCAATAACATTTTCTTATTCTCAAAAATATTTTCCATCTCTATTCAAAATATCAAATACTGTTGATAAAATCTGTGGCGGATTATATTAAGTACCGGCCTGTATCTATAAACACATTCAAACAAGTGTCAAATCATCCTATCCTTTTAAATCCTATGGCCCTTGTTTTGATTTCCCGAGTTCCTGACATCACTTCCTTCCCGGTGGCAAGGCAAGAAAAAACGCTACTTTTATTAATATCGCGATGTATCGTAATGAATTTATTTTATTTATTTATTGATGACATTATACATATATTTGTAAGGACAGAGACACAGTTTATAGCGACACAATCAGGAACGACCCATGTCTGTGAACTTGCTCCGACTCGCTAGAAATCCGTGTTGAGTCAGGGTACTTGTAATGCATTAATAACCATATATTCACACACATATATACATATATATTCGCACATACATATTTATATTATATTTTATACATACATATACATATATATTAAGTTTATACACATCATTGATACTTTATACATTACCCTTTACATTTATAAATACATATTATTTATTTACCAGTTAGTCCACATTTGATCGCAGAAATCCATTAATTAGATATAAAAAACCACATTATCAAAATCGATCTAAGATAAAGTGCTCAGATTAATTAAAATAACTTAAAGTGATAATAAAACGATCGAGTGCTATCCTGGAACAAGAACCGAATGAAAGATAACGTTAATCTTTTTCTTTTTTTAAATTCCTGGATTGAGACATTTATTAGAATGAATATCAAAAACCAAACGAGCACACATCAACATTTTTCAGGAAAATATATCCGTTGTTTTCAGTTCCGTGACATGGAAGGAATAACACGTACTATGCATACAAAACTTTAAAAAAGACTCTGATTATGTGCAACAAATCCTGTCCTGACCCTGATCAGCCTCTCTTTAATAATGGTCAGAGAATTGAGAAAGTTGACAGCTTTAAATACTTAAAGGTGCACATAACTGAGAATGCATAAAGAGCTCGATACCCAATTAGGAATTGCTGGAACAACTTTTAACATAAAGCGTGTTGTATGGAACTCTAGTCTATACTCGGTCAAAACGAAATGCCGATTAATGCTGATAATGCCAGTTCTCCTATATGGCTGCAAATTTTGGCACCTTACCAAAGCTCAAAACACCAAACTTCTGAGTTTTGAGAGTAAGTGCTTGAGAAGAATATTAGGTATAAGGTGGTTCAATTTTATAACTAACATTGAAGTCCGAGAACTGATGCAACAGCCTCCTATAACGAGCGTCTTGAAGATGCGGCGGTGGACCTGGTTTGGACACGTGCTGCGCATCTCTCAGGAGAACCTTAACCTAAATTGCCCTTTCTTTAAACCTGCGGGATCACGCCGTCCTGGAAGGCCGCCAATGACGATCCTTTGACTTTATTCGACGGAATTAAGGGGCGCTGGATTGACATAAGAAGAAGCGAGAGTGCTGGCTGGTGATTGGGTCTCCTGGAGGCAATTAGTGATGTCCACATGCTCCACTTAGGAGCGGACGTGGAAAAGAAGAAGATGCACACAAAATATTTTCGATTTAAACAGTTATGAAGCATTAACGAAAAAAGGAGTTTGATCAGTTTCCTATTCCGCTTCCTCTTCCAAAGGCGAGAATTCAGAAAATCTCATTCTTATGTAGAAAAATTATTAGCATGCATGGTATAGGAATATGTATTTTTCAGGTTTTTTTATTTTTAAATAAGCAAAAATTACGATGAAAGGCTATTATTACCTTTTAGGTGCGACGTCCGTCGGATACATTTTAAAAACGCATATTTTGAATAACAGTAGAACTCCAACTATCTGAATCCATTGGAACCGGACTCCTTTCGAATTATTTGATTTTCTCCGAAAAAAGGGGCTTTTTTAATTGATAGCTGTATGTTCTCGTATGTTGAAAATAGGAAAAAAAACATTTTGAAGAAAAAGAGCTTTTAAAATTATTAAACGAAATGGCAAAACTTTTACATGTTAAGCGTAGTTCCAAGTGCTGTACATTAGTACAATATGTACGTACCGTTTGTCGGCCTTGGCCAAGAGGTCTCGGGGACGATATCCGACATAGTGAATATGAAATATTATTTTAAAATGTTTTTTCACATTATAATGTTTCATAGTCGCTGAAATGGTACCTAAAGCGTAAGACTTATCATCTTACCTTCTTCCAAGAAAAAAATTAAGATCCGCTGCGATTGGTGCATTAATGTAGTGCCCTATGCACAAGGTGCGGAAAGGGAATGATGATAATGGTGATAATGATGATGTACGTACCGTAAACAGTAATAATTTTGCGAATCGCATTACGTTTCCGACTTAATCTTTTATAATAAAATTCTGAAAGTGAGTCGAATAATCAGCAACTCGGATTCGGATAATTGAAGTTCTTCTGCTTCTGAAAATGAGACACTGTACTCTATGTACTTAAATCTAGCAATAGCAAAGCATTGCCGGGTTAAGTTCGTACATTTATAAATATTATAACACATGAATATATAAAGTATGGAATAAAAATAAAGTAAATTCAATACAAAAATACAATACAGAAAATTTATTTCAAAACACATGGTGCAACAAAATCAAGATCATGTTTCAAAAATTGTCAATTGATTCTTAAATGTTTTCATAATTCAATTGAGTAATGTTCTTCTTCTTCCTCCTCTTGTTCTAGGTCATATGACCTGTTTGTGACGGTGGGCTATCCTGGGATGATGATATTCAGCTGTCGATCCATCTTTTTGGCGACCTTCCTAGACTTCTTCTGCTGCAGGGGTTTTCAGAATAAATAATTTTCGCAAGCGTCGTATCTTCCATAAATTTAGCACATATTAGCAATTTTGAAAATAAAAATAAAATAATATAATGAAATAATAGTTTAATCATTAGTATCAATCCTTTTATTGGAATGATGTAAAATGGTGTTTCAAATAACTGACCCTTAAAATGGAAACTTTGGGTAATGTGTTATTAATCCCTAATACCTACTCAACATGAATCGATTTGATTAAAAATTCTTCCCAATTTTATTCCATCCTAAAACGCTTCCGATCGATAGTAATAAAGTACGTGTTTTCGGGTATCTTTTTTGCTCAGCTGTTAAAGTATTTTCTCATAAATCATTCCGTCCGACAAAATTGAGTATTGGCACGGTTTATTCGTTGACATTAGCAAGTTTTTATTGTCATGGTTTTCTGTGACATAAATATGTAATGACAGCGCTTAAAATTCCACCAATTTGTTTTCCATTGTAAAAAAAACAAGTGCTTTTCAAAATGATATTTAAATTTAAATAAGTAATGTTAGAAAATATAAGTATATAACCACTTACCAAATTTTGTGTCTGCTGGTTTTAAGACGTACCTGAGAGTACGGCTCTTTTCGTCAAGACCATGGATGTAAAATACCGTAATTTACGACATTATATGGTAATTTTTGGTAAGAAAAGAAGATGACGTATTAATTTTTATTTTTCGAAGATATAACAAATACGAGTAGCTTTGTTTTAGGACAAGTTACACGACAGTGAAAACCAAGTTTAGATCCATTGGGTGGTTGTTGAGATTTAGTGTAAGTATGGGTTGTTCAAGGTCATTCAGTATGTACTTTTTCCACTTTTTTTGATAAAAAAGGAAATTATGTTTTAAAACTGAACAGGATCGGTCGACATAGGGTCCTAAGTAAAACCTTGAGTTTGTGACCTTGAACGACCACCACTTGTGCCGCAATGCTGATAAAATAGTTCTTAAAATCAGTTTTTCGTGTATAATTACGGTCTTGTAGATTTTGTAGAAAAAAAAATAAACGGAAGTCTGAGAAAATATAACTTACTTAAAATCGTTTCATTTTTTTTTGTAGGACTAATTCTTTCCAAGATACACGTTTAAATATCAAATACATTTTTATCAAAATAGCGGAAAAGCGGTATTTGCACTAACATTTTACTAATTATTTGATAGTTGACCAACCTTAAGTCATCATCATCGTCATCATTTCATGTTCGCTACCTAGTTGGGGCATATGATGTTCACAAAGATGCCAGCTCCTGTGTATCCTCACAAGGTAAGTGGTCGGTAAATAGTTAAAATCTTTGACCGTAAAGTTAACTATTTTTATCAATATAAATTAATTTAATTGTAATTAATAATATTTTAGGTTTTTCTAAATGTTTGTAGGCAAAAGATAAGTTATTGAAATTAACAAATAACATGAAATCCAGTCTTTTGTTAGCTAACTAAAAAACAACAAAATCCAAGTGAATTATCTGCTTGATAAAAAAAGTCTTCTCATATATAAAACCAAATGTGCTCATAAAAATATACAAATACCATATCAGACAATCATAGAATCCCTATTTTGTTAAGGATGTCAAGTTGTTGGACAGAATCCAAAGACGAGCTACAAAGTTGTCGCCAGTCTCACAATGCTGCAGGAACGGCGAAAAAGGGTTGACCTGAAAAAGACATACAATATACTTAACTTTCACTAAAGCTACCTAAATTTGGATCCCATAATTAAACAAAAACAAGATGCTCCTCTTTGAAGCCACAGTCTGAGACTAAAGAAACCGAGATCAAAATCACGGACAATCAAATCCACGGAAGCATTTCCTGAGCAATAGGGTTGTTGGTGATGGGAATAAGCTGCCGCAAGAGCTGATCTCAATATGTAGTCTTAAAAGGTTTTGAAAATATTTTTAATACAGGAGTTACTTATTTTTGCCTGGCTTATTATGTACGAGGCTTATTTTGACTATAAAGTTATTGCTTGGACCCCTGACTTACAATCTGTCAAAACTGTTATTTGCTTTTACCGGTTTGGTAATTTTTTAACAGATAAACTAGAGCTCTTCTGATTGCAAATATTTTCGCCTGAAAAACAGAGCAGAATTCATTAGTTTAAGTTTTACCTTTCTTGCCGGCAGCTCTCTCATGCTTTCAAAGGGTACAAATGCTGCACCTACCTTACCGTTTAAGAGACTGCCGTCAGTAAAAAAATTCAACTCTACTAGTCTCAAAAGGTTAAAAAATGGACTAGATTTGTTTCGAAAAAGTTAAAGTTTGCCAATTGGTATAAGCATATCAAATTGAAACTGCTAACTTAAAATGAATATAATAATATTAATTATAATTTTGTTGAGTAAACCAATTGGTGCAAGAAGAAAAAAAAAACAAAACTGTTTTAAGGGGCTGCCTTGTATGTAAAATAATTCAATCAGATAAATCTTATCATAACAATATAGGTTTCAGCTTTTTAATTTAATTAAAATCAACAGATGTAAAAATTTAAACCTTTTGAATTTATTTACTAATGGTAAACTATTAGTCATATATAAATGACAGAAAAAAAGAAAGCAAACTACGAGGTGAATACTTATTATGCTCAGTCACGCAGTGGCGCAGTTGGTTTGACCACCAATTGCGAAATTGACGTTGCGGGTTCGATTCCCGCCAGTTGCAAGAAAAATATCCAAGAAATGTATTTTTGTCTTCCATATATATCCTTTCTTTCTAATCTGCTAAAAAGCCGCTGAATTAGAAGCTTGGCAGGTTATCCATAAAAAAAAGTTTATGTAATTATGTTTGTGAATAAATAGGTGGTCAATCAACAATATATGGAATATGTTCAAATATTTGTATCTGAGTAGCAGAAGCTTGCGGTGAGGTTTTGGATTAGAGTAGCAGTCATTTGGTACTTGGTGCATAGGTAAAATGTGTGCCTACAACTCATACAGAAATTTAAATTAATTTTAATTTAAAAGCCATTACATGCGATTAAAAGAGTTATATTTCATAGTTCAATATCATAATGCTATCGCGTTAACCGATTTCAGTGATAAATTTGTTATTAAGCCGTCACAATACATAGGAAATAAACCTGGATGTGTTTGTTAGGATTGGTTCCACAGATATAAAAGATCTCTTTTTGCGCATGCGAAATAAAATTAAACTTCTATCTTGGGGGACCACCTTAAAATAAGTAAAATACATACGCAGTTTTATATTCCAGAAACACATAGAGCGCAGTGTATTTTATACCATTCAGAAAGTAGTGTGTCGGTTTGTCACAGAATTATTAATGAATAAACCCATTTAAATCACTACGATTAAAAAGACAAATAAAAAAAAAAATATATATATTAAAAAAAACATCCTATCTGTTTTTTAGTATGTGCACTCTTGTCAAATGCAACCCTGGTGGTTACGCCATATTACTCTATGTGTGTAAAGCACATTGACTAGGATGAGGCGTTCAAATTTATTTGCTACCTACTGGGTCCTGGTTAAAATGTTGCAATGCCTACCGTGGGTACCATATTGTCCCGGCCCCATAATAACAGCGACAACAACTGAACTGATCGTGCGTGCATGTGCTTTTGATATTCTCAACGCCGTCGCGAAAAAGTTATTATGTAAGATAACGCATCCTGCGAACCCGACCATTTAGACCGTCCTGCCAATAGGCAAGTGAAGCGATCACCTAGTAGGTCGATGAATAAAACATTTACGCCTATATTTTTTTCCTACCGATTAAATTTAAGATTTAAAGAGCAGTAAAAATGACAATCGTAAAGCCCATCATTTTGAAAAAAAAACCGCACGTAAATCGGTCTAGAAGTTGTTTTGTCTATACATATAAGAACATGGCCTTTTATATATATATAGTTTCTCAAAAATGCTCTGTATTTCTGTTGAAATTTTTCAGGAAGTTAATACATGATAATCGACTAGTGGTTATGTAATCATGATACAAACATTTTCAAATTATTAATTGGATACAGAATAGAAGCTCTAGAAGGTCATAATGAAATATGGTGTAACCAAATTTAATTGCGTGTTTTGTACGAAATATGTCGATTTCATTTCAATTTAATTTAATCATTTCAAATTGTGTCAGAGAATCATGATACCATTTTCAATTTGTTAAAATAATTATGTTATTTAATGTAGGTATATTTTATCTCCAAAATTGCCATGGCAAATGGTATGCTTTTATGAATAATTTGACCCGTCACAAACACAGAAAAGGTTTATTCCGAATGCAAAAAATATGCCCAAAACTGAAATACTTCGATATAGTTTTAATGTTTATGTTGAACAATAAATAAATTTAACGTTGTTGATATTTTGCATATATATTTGTATTTTATTTAAACTTTTCACATTAAAAATTTTATGCACGTACTCAAAATTCGGGAAAAATGTAAAATCAGTTTTTTTACAGGGATTTAAGAAAAAAAAAAATCTTTTAGGAACATTAAAAAAATATCAAATGTTTAAAACAAAAAAAAAGTTAAATATTTTCAATGTAGTTCTTTTAAGAAACTAAACATAAAATAATAAACAAATAGCACTGTTTTTAGCAACAAAAAAAAGCATTTTGAATTAAACTGAATTTTGATTGAATTGCGAGTTAATATTTTTTTTTATTAAATTGGCCATTCCTAAACTATTTTAAAGACTTGTATATGACAAATAATTTTTTAAATAAAACACGCAGTATGACCAGTTTTTCATGATTTTTCTCTCGGAAAATCAATTCTGATAAATCTTATGATTTACCAATATTAAATCATTATTGCTTTGCATAAAAAATACCTTCTTCTTGCGGTGCCTTATCAGGTCCCCTCGACGTTGGCGATCGCCACAGCGAAAACACTTCGGTCCCGCGCTTCTTTGAGGCCAGGACAACTGCTTGTTGGATGTACTCGCCATAGTGATTCCTATGAAAAGATGACCAGAGGGGTTTCCCGTTGCCTTCTCTGGTGATTTTTTTTGTTGGAGTTGCTTTACCTTAGCTGGTTGGTTCTGGTTTGGAGGTGCCAGAAACTAGCCATTTATCCTCTCGTTATCTGCTGTGATCACACCGCTATGAGTGTTATCCCATTGCCGGGTTCGCTACGTGGACGCTAACGAGTTGGACTAGTTAGTAGTGTTTTCGGTGGAATGCAACTGGGCATTCGTAGCATTTAATAGAATCACATCCTCCGGCAAGATGTGACTCACTGCAACCCTACTGGCGGTTCAAACCCTAAAAAAATTCCAGTAGATTCCATCTACATTGATTTAAGTAAAGCTTTTGACAAGGTGTATTATAAAATTTTAGTAAAGAAATTCCATTTTTTAGGAGTGAGAGAGTTTACTGAATTTGTTTCAAAGCAATATAACTGGAAGACAAAGTAGTGTCATTTTGTGTCAATTTGTGTACCTGGGAAGTATGTTTACTGGGGACGGAAAGGCCGAGAAAGATATTGAAAGGAGGGTGAGTGCCGGGAACAGGGTGATCGGCGCACTAAAATCTACTTTGGCAAACAAATGTTTATCGCAGGAGGCTAAACTAGCAGTTCACAACGGAGTTCTAGTTCCAACTCTAATGTATGGAAGCGAAGTATGGAATTGGGAAAATAATGATGAAAGTAGGTTGAATGCTGTCGAAATGCGATCCCTCAGGCAAATGTGTGGTAAAACGATGTATGATAGGTGCACAAATGTCGAGATCCGTGAAGTGTGTAAGGCTGAGACATGCATTATTGACAGAATCAAGAAAGGGGTGCTGCGTTGGTTTGGACATGTAGAGCGAATGGATAGCGTAAAAACGACTAAAAGGATCTACGATGCAAATGTTGATGGATGCAGAAAACGAGGAAGACCGAGAAAGACATGGCACGATCAAGTCCATCAAATACTTAAAGATGGACATGTCAAAAGTAGGAATAATCGGCGTGCGTGCATGAAAAGATGTATGAATGTAGAGGAAGCGAGGTCTGTATGCCAAGATAGAGTGTTATGGCGTTCTATCCCCTCTGCTTACCCCAAACGGGGAAACGGCGTGATGGTTTGTTGTTGTTAAAGTAGTGTCAAATCACTGTATTAAGAAACAATTCAACTGCTCATTAGTAAGGAGTAGAATTTAATACAAGTCTTGGATTTGATCACCCTATTATAAAATTTATTTTCATGCTTTAGAAAGAGTGTAAAATAAAATATTGCGCTTTATAAATTGTAAATTAAAAATACCAGTAGAATCCTTAAACTATGATTTCCTTAGAATTGAAATAAGATTACTTAAATTCTCAGACCGTAGAGTTATATCTGATTTGTTTTTTTAAATTAAAATATTGAAATAATTAATTGACAACCCTAATTTTCTTGAACTGATTCAAATTCGAATATCTGGTAAGTACAAGAAGCATAGAAATATTTTTTTTCAACAATAATTATTATTCACAAACTAACTTCAATATGCACTCACTTATACCTAAGTGTGGTAATAAGTTTGACCAAATATTTGATATTTTTAATACGAACTCTGTTATTCAATAAAGTCTCGTTTTATAGAATAGTAATAAATTTTAATTGTTTTTTTTATTATTCAATTTATTTTTTTTCATTAACATTATTGCTTTAATGCAAATAAATATTGCAATTTTTAACCACTTCATTTTATTTTTTAATTTAAAAAAAAAATAATTTGATGTAATCCTCAACATCAAATAGTAACATTATTATTTTTTATTTAACAAATGTTACGTTTCTATCTTACAGTGGCAATTCTATTTTGTATACTATTTTCTTATTTTTTTTATTTTTCTCCCAATTCATTTAGTTTTAATTATACCTTAAAATAACATATTTCGTTTTATGTGAAACATTATAATTTGTTCACTGCGGTGAATTTTTTTGTGTTTATTTTTTTGTGAAAGGTTCTTTGAACTGTTGATGAATAAATAAATAAAATCTGCATTTGCTAGGAAGAAATGAATGCGGATACAGAGACGAAAATACAATTGACAGACGAGTGTTGTCCAGTCAAACGAACTGCAGTAAAGATAAGAATCCTACCTTTTTATTTCAGGAAGGATTTAGAGAATGCGGCAAATCTCCCCAAATCCTCTCTAGATATTTGCTGCGGGTAACAGAAAACGAGAAAATACACATATTTACCACTGTCAAGACGCGTGAGTACATTTATACAATTCGAAACATTGCGAACAGATCAAAAAGCAAATCTTGATGTTGTCATTTATTATAAAACTATTGGACCCGAAAGGCCTAAATGTTAGCTTGCCTGCTATTAGCTGGTTCAGCATACGTTTTTTCGATATTAGAATTTTCGATAAACTATATACTAAGTGACGTTTGACATTGAGTTTGACATTTCAATCTTTTCATTTCGTCATTGTGTGATTTGCTGTTGCCCAAAGCAAAATGAAAAAAAAAAAGTGCAATGTCACCAGCCATGTATATAATTCTTCTGTACGCGTGATAAATGTTTAATATTTAAATATTGAATTAAAAAAGGTACCTTGGTACTTTTTTATGGTTGAATTCCAAAATATAAAAGAAATATATTTTAAATACAGAATTGTTTGAAAATTTCAAACTTTGCTCTTTAACAACAGGGGTGCTCTTCATGTACACTTTTCCCAACGTACGTATAATGAATAAAGCAGTTGTACTGCATCTATGCAAAATTAAATTATTTTGAAATATAAAGTTTTAAGAATTTTGTAAACTGTGTAATGAATCAGATTAAAAAATAAACAGATGCATAATCAATATAAGTAAACAGTGATATTGAGATATTAAACAATTTACTTTTATGTGATAAAAAAATTATTACCAATATTGAACATTTTCCCTGAATTTTGATATTTAACACATTTTTTACTTTTTCAAACAGCAGTCGTTCACGGAAAGTTTGTTACAAAAAGAAGTTTGAACGGGAAACAGTATAAAATACCTTCTCTTTAGTGTGAAAAAGTGATATAAACTTTTCAAATGTCATTGACATCAATCTTTTATTTAAAGAGTTCACCGGTATGGGGCTTCATGTCAGAAATAGGCTCTTCAAGCTCTGAAATATTTACAATAGTCTCCAAAAACGAATCCATATAAATAAATGTTTGAATTTTGTTCCTGCGATGCATAATAACGTTCGACAAGTCTAATAAATATGCATATCTGTCACAAAACTTGTGATTTTAGTATAATTGCTATTCAACTTTTATTAAAAGCCATGAATGTGTTTTTAAGATTTAGAAAAAAAAAATTTTTCAGCAGTATGGAAAAATTTTGGAAAAAAATTACGTTTCAAATGTTCAAGGCTATTGATGGGGTGATTCAGTATTATTCACAATTAATTGAGAGAATAAAAGACGCATGCATAACCCGTTTATCTGTAATCATTGTAAAAAATCCACATAAATTATTAAATTGAATTATTATTTAATTATCATGTGCTTAACATTTTTCTCAAATTTAAAAATACAAAATTTAAATCATGTTTTGGATTTGAATATTTCTACGATATTGCCTGAAAAAGTGAACCTCTCTTTATTCAAATCTCAAAGTTATGTGGTAAAAATTCTTCTGGAAACGATACTGTAAGGTTGTGTATTTAAAAAAAAAAATTGAAGTCGCTTATTTTTTTGCCTTAAATATTATGTACAAGGCTTATATGAACTGCAAAAGATATGTTCCTTCTAATTTCTCTGACTGTGAGGATCTGGTGGAATAATCGGCTGTGGCCTTGTTAAGAAACTTATTTGCATTTGTTTTAAGAAGAGAAAACCACAAAAAACTCATTCAGGAGAAGCCGGACTATTGACAGGCATCAACAGACCTTCCGTTGTACTTCGAGAGCGATCGGCATTTTGTGTCATATTTTTATTTATTTCAACAATTACCTTTACTATTTTTACCATGTATGAATTACCTCATGCGATAAATCCTTATGGTTTATTACTATAACGATATCTTCTAGATCCTCATACAGACTTTTACATTGTGCCTCTAGTTGCATTCGCTAATAGTTGAAAATAGGACAATGCATCAACAAATGAGGGACATCTTGGGGTGTCTTGTCATCACTTGATCATCTCTTGATTTCTGAGAGCTAAAAATGATTGTAAGGTTGTGTTATATTAATCCTAAGAAAATAACTGTTCTGACCAATTTTCCACTAAATATATATAATACCTACCTGTTCTTTCAATTTTCTAGCGCACTCCACGCGTAACAAAAATGTCGATAACAACATAAATATTGTAGTACTAATTGAACCTCAACAAGTGAAGTGCTTAACAAATCTTCCATCAATTCCAGCATACAATTAGACAGCTCCATACAAGCTGTGCCAGCGTCTCACGACTACGAGCTTCACCCGCCAAGTCCCAACACACGTCAGGCCTCATCATCACCGGGTTAGTGGAGTTGCGCAACTTTCCTTCCTCAACCATACAGTACACTCTAAATTTTCCTCTTCCTAGGTTGAGGTATTCTGCACACCTCGTCCACTCCTCATCAATAACCGTATGTTATATACGACGATTTGTTGTATGACGACTTGTATATGTTTAAGTGCACATATTTTAGATTTTGTAAATAATATGTAGGTGTAATTTGTAAAGTATCATCATAAATATCAATGTGTTACCATAACATCTGTACTCATAAATGAAAAACATTAAGGTTTATTTTCATAAAAAAATATTGAAATGCCGAAAATGGATATTTCTTACTTTCAAAACTAATAAATATTACAATCTCTTCTTTAGACTATAAACTTAATAAAATCAACTTTTCATAATATTTTTTTATGTAAGGATTCTTATTATTTTTGTGCCATAGGATGTGACCAAGATAGGAGATCTTACGGACCTCACCCCAGGAACTCTACATTGATATAATGCTATAATGCTGTAATGCATTACAAGGATAGCAAGTAAAAATAATTTTTTCTTAATTATGCTTTTTAACAGTACAAAGATAGCCATATTTTACTGTACAACAAAGAAAACTTAATAAAAATATATTCACGAAAGTAGTGCACTAACCTGAGCGGTACGAGTGTTTCCGAAAGCCCCGTGGATCAACTGAGTTGGCAGAAATGGCGAGTGCAGTGACGCCATATACGATCGAATAATGTAAATTTTTCAAAATCGATTATGTTGATTTGACGTTGGTTATATATCTATGGTCAAGCAAAAGACGATATACTGTTTTGAAATACAGGTATTTAAAAATAAACATTTAACACATACCTAGTTTAATTATCTATATCCGATAATTTGTGAAAATGTTCATATGGTTTAAGCCTGTTATAATTAATTATCAAAAAAAAAACCGGATTGTAGTCCCGTAGTAGTTTTGTATTGTATCGTGATAGTATTGGGTAGATTCACGGACCAAAGGTCCGAGGTTCAAATCCTACTCTACCACAACTCGATTTCCATTTTTCCAGCATAAGTTATTCACGAATTTCAGGAAATGGTCTGAAAATTTAAACATTTGAAGAAATAATCGGAACTCATGTACTTCTGTTTAAAAAATTTAAAAATGAATTAGTTTTGCACGTATTAACATTAAATTTAGTATTTTGTGTAGACTCATGTGACATATAGCTACAAAAGTGTTAAATTATACATATATCTTTGTTTTATATATCCCTTTGGTGATAACACCTAAATTATAATAATTTCTCTATCCACACTCAGTGGTGCATATGGCACTGCTTTGGTGGTCTTATTGCAGCGTATCTAGATCAGTTTTGTAAAATAAAATTGAAGGGGACCAGTCTTACGCTAATTAGCTATCATTATTTTTACACTTCAGTTGTCAGCAATTATTTTTGCATGAAACCATCTTTAAATCATTTATAATATCACATCCACCCTGCCAGGAATCAAACTCGGCAACTCAAACATAATAGGCAAATATCTACCTTATTTCTCAATTTAAGATTTTTATTGCAAAGTAGCCATTTAGTTAAAAACACTTGTCCAGGGTTCTGATTCTATTCCACTCACAAAATTGTATTCTTCTGTACTCAACCTGTGAACTTCGACCACGGTTTTATTTTAATTTTTAGAGGTGAGGGTCAGTCTTATGTAGGCTCTTGACGTCACTGCGGCCTGTAAAGATCTATTGTGATGGGTCCTCGTGACTAGTTCTTGCCCTCCAAATTCAGATCTATAAAAAGCCTGGCTTCTTTGTGGAAGGCAAGAGTTCTCAATTTGATTGATCTTCAAGCCCAGAGCCGTAAAATATCAAACTATTAGGTAGGGGGTGAGCTCTTTAACATCTTCAGGTTTAATCAGTGGTCCCCCGAGGATAAAACTCCTTTTATGATGTGAAGAATCACGTCCACATGGAATGTGTATAGATGTTTCCTCACCTGCGCTGCAGAACTAACCAACCCATCAACTGAAACAAGTCTGTTCTTATTTTTTTACACCTCAGCAGGCTCAGCATACGCAAACTTAAAAAAATACAAACATTTTTTATGTCCTCACCGGGAATTATCCCCAGAATCTTACGTGCATGAGTCAGCGTTTAAACCACTACGCCACGGATGATGCGAAGTTTGTTAAAAAATATTTCCGCCAAAGAATCAAAAATAATTAATCCATCAATTTATTTCATAAACACAAACATGAACACAAATTAACAAAATATTTTTTCTGTTGTTTGTTATGGCGAGAATAGATAACACAGACGAAGTATTGTGTGATGTGGTATAGCAACATATTCGTACGGATCTATCTGTTCTTATGCGGGCTAAAAGTTGTTCTAAGGATCTGATATGTTGCGGTACATAATAAATTCTAACTTATGTGAAAATCTAAGTCAATATAGATAATGTAATATAATCATTATATCCCCAAAAACATACGCACTGGCAGAACTTGATGGATATTACGCATTTAAACAAAGTTGTACATTTATACTGTTAATCATAATTGTTATAGAAAATATATTTCCAGCGTTGTAAAATGTTAAAAAGTTTTTAAAATAATATCAAAATCCACGTTTTCTTTAAAATAAAAGATGACTAGCTAGGCAGGTAAGATATTATATGTTGTAAAAAACGTTTAATTAATAAAAAACTTTATTTTATTTTTGTGTTATTATATAAGTTTGCGGTACCTTTTACTTGTATTTTTTGTACATACCTAAGATGGTATTTTGCACATCGATAATGTACAAAAGAAAAAAAATACAATTAGAGAGTTTAAAAAATAAACTTAAAATTAAAAAAATATAGCTAACATTCTAGAAAAAAAATAGAAACTAATTTGGTTATTAACGGCAACAGTTACAGCTCACTAAAATAGATGAATACAAATAAATTCCTAACACCTTGTTCCCTTTATTGACGAATTTTCATAAATTTAAAACTGCCTTGATTAAAAAGAAATATTTACAAATCTTTTCTCAGTTAATATAGACGCTAAATTTAACATAAATATGTGTCGAGTTTTATAGATAAAAATAAATTTCAACGAATGGAAGTAGGTACCTTTATAGGTATTGAAAAGTTTTTTTATAGATGTTAACTTCGTAATAGATAAGTAAAGGCTCAAGAAAATGGCCTTGATTTAGAAGGGAAGTATGTTCACTCACACAGCTACAGATACAGTGTCGTGTAGGCACAAAGGCAACCAATTCACTTTATTAAGCATACAATTGCCCGCCTCTGGGGATTGTGACCGTATTTGTCCCATCAAGGACGCGAATATGGTAGGCGGGCGGAACTCAAAATATAGAAAAAGATTTGAATTTACAAGTTAACATATCACCACAAGGGATTTTAGGGTGTGGTGATTTACGTATCTACATGGAATTATTACAAAATCTACTGCGAAGGAGGAACGAAAATTAAACGCTTAAATTACAAAAAAATAAATATAGATAGGAAAATCAACACTTTTTTAAATACAAATGTCCAAATTCCTGGGAAGACTTTTTTATTGGACTATGTGAAAAAAAAAATTCAAAATCAGCTTGAAAGTTCTCTCTGGGGAAACCTACTTTTAAGAGAAATGGAAGTGTACAAAATTTAATTTTTATTTTCACCTGTCTCACATTTTTTTAAATTCTTCAATGGTAATTGATTGCTGATTGCTTCAGATAATTTTTTTATTTTAATTTTTTTATCTGTAAACTTCATTTTATGGGAAAGCACATTAAACAATTAGGCAGACAAATAATCCTTGCACCTTTGACCAAATATTGTGTTAAAGGGAGGAATGTTAAGAATGATATTATTTCTTGCTCTTGTTATATATTCATGTCTCTGAAGGGGAATGACGATGTCCGTCTTTAAATCTGTCTAGCAAAATAATTTATTTGTGCATGAGGCATAGGCACACAAAAGGGATTTCAGCTTTTTCATAGGGTGTTTTTAATTTGTACAACTTTAAATTCAAATAATCGTTAGAATAAAATTGCTTTATTGTGTTTTAAATAATAAAAATACACAACAGTTTAAAAAAATATATCTGACAAATGAGTCGTCTATTTTCAAAACCCGTTATCTCCTTTTGTCTGCCATAGGAAGATAGCGGGTTATAGAAATGAACGACTTAAATGTCCTCCGCGACTGACAGATTCATAGCGTATTCTGTAGGACCAATTTTTGGTCACTTTTTCCAACTAATCTTGGGTTATTTTAGAAATGGTGCTTGTTTTATAGGATATTTCAGAAATGCTTCAAGAGTTGTTTGTTTGTTTTCATTGATAAAATATATTCGTTTAAAAGAATAACCCGCTAAGCCTCTTTTAATCTTGTCGGCAGGTGGGATAGAGGGGATATGGAAGGAGGTAATGAAAAATACACTGCAACACCCAGACCAATTGAGAAAAAAATCTTTCTTACATTTTTTTTTCTTGCAAGTGGCGGAAATCGAACCCGGGACGCCAGTTTTACAATTGGCTGTCTAACCAACTGCGCCACGGCGTCTGTTTGCGGGAAGGTAATTCACCATACAGCAGAACGTACCAATGAGAACCTGTGACATAAAGGGCGGAGTAATTTCAAAATTACAATGCTTCGAGCGCTGATAATAATATGCTAAGTAAAAATATTTGAGTTTCTAAGTCTTTTAAAAAATATATATTAAAAAAAACCGCAAAACTTCCATTTTTAATGGCCTTTTCTTCTTCTCTTTTTAGTTTTTTTGGCTTTTCCACCTTTCAATTAGGTGTTCTAAAATACTATTTGAAGAAATAATTTTATCGCCCAACTTGTTTCCAATCCATAGTATCGCGTAGAGTTTTATACGTTTGGTGGACTGATCACCGATTTTTATTATTTAAAATTAATCGTTACAACCTGAAGATTATATTAACACCCAATGATGGGTAACTCTGAATTCCTGGTTGAGTTCTTATTAATATTTAACTCGTGCATTGCGTTGAAACAAAAACGATTTAATTACTTAAATACTGAAGTATAAAGTTTTCATTAAAATTATTGGAGAAACCAATACTCAAAGTATGCAAATTATATGTAATAAATACAACAATTAAAAATACGATTGTCTGCTTAAGTAAATAGTTGAGTCATATCCTCACCAATTACTTAAGAACTCGAGGAGTAGGATCACTTCAGATTATTTTGATTTTCAGTTATGTTGATGACATATTTTCAAATATTGTTGATGAAGGCATAAGCCGTGTGAATGCTTAAACGTTCGTATTGTCTTATTAAAAAGGTTTTTTATTTGCGTTAAAGTATATGTTGACAATGGTTATTTTTAATTTTAAAAAGGTTTTGAAATTAGGCAGAATTGAAAACAATTCACATCATTATTGAGGCTTTTAAAAATGGTTTACTACTGTAAACAGAAAAGTACGAAGGTTCTAGGGCTACTATTGTGCATGTGGTTTTAAATTTAACTCTTGATAGTTTCAAAATCAAAAAAATTCGGTGTTCGATGTTGTTCGAAATGTATCGACATATACATATTTATTAGATTAAGGAATATTTTGAAAATCAATCATTAAAAAATGACTTATTACTCAATTATACAATCATTATTACTATATGGTATTATTGAATGGGGGGGTGCATATGCCCATACATTAAATCTTCTTAAAATAATACAAAAAATAATTATTAAAGTAATTTTATAGAAACCCCCAACATTCAATACGGAAATTCTATATAAATTATTTAAAGTTTATGCTCAATGTTATTCATAAAATAAATTCCATTCAAGTTTACAAAGAAGAAGCAATATAAGAGTTTGAGATGAATAAGTCACTCAGATACCAAAATAATACTAAAATCCCCAAATTTCACACAAGTAGTGGTCAAAATTGCTTTGTATTTAAAAAAAAAAAATTTTAGTTTAGTTTATTAGTTTCAAAAATTACAATAATCTCCCCAATAACTAAAAACTATTAAAACTAATATATCAATAAATAAATTCATCATCGGTAAATTTAAAAAAAAAAATTTAACTCGTGTAAAATACCATTCTTATTACTGTATTATTTTATCTTGTTTTTTTTTTAAACCGTATAAGTTTTTTTTTACTAATTTACTAAATTATGTAAATTCTAAAAACTAAATAACGATAACAGTGTAAGTCACTTTCCAAGCACAAGATCGGGTCTCTTTTTTTGGAGAGTTACAGTTATAAAATTTACCAGAAATATAAAAGTAGATTCGTATAAAAAACCACGTATCATTTATAAAAATATAATGATTAATAAAAAAAAATAAAAAAAGAATATTGGCAAAATAAAAAATATGACGGTTGAAAAGATCCGTATACTTTTAGAAAAGCATAGTCCCCGTTTATAAATATTTGGTAACATTAAAGTTTTAATATATGTAGGAGATGTGAAGAGTGATCAAAGATATTACAAAATATTGTTAAATATTTGGATATAATAATTATCTTTATCTACCGGTTTCTACCAGCCCCTCCCTTTTTTTTACACTATTTCTCTAGCAACATCAAACAATTTCCTAACCTCATCATTGCATGTAAGGGTTGCCTACTAAATGCATGGAATATTGGTTTTATATTTTTGTGCCACAACTATGGTGAAGGTGTATAGTTTTGAATGTTGTTTTAATTGGTGTCCTGATGAAGAGGCGGGTATGTCTCAAAACCGGTAGACACAAAAAAATCGGTAAGTGGTTACGTACAGTTATAAAGTAACACTTAGTTCATTATTATCAATTCTGAAAAGTATAAAGCAAGTTGACATAAATAATTTTAACAAATGGATATTTACGTAGATAAAGTAGCGTTGTTGTGTACAATTGGCTGATTTAATTTAAGTAATTATAAACGGCTCACAATTGTTTAACAAACAAACGTAAAATTACTCACTAATCACTGAGTTTTGAAATATTTACTTATTCCATGAAATGCAAACAATACAATTGTTTGCCAAAAGCTGTTTAGAGTATGTCCTCATGCTACAATAGATTTAAATTTCAACTTAGACTGATTTCCAATAACCATGTTTGCTATTGTAGCTTACTGATAATTTAATATAATACAATAGAGATAATAATTTAGAGTAGGGAATAGTAGAGTCTAGACATTTACATGCCATATGACCTGTTATTGGCGGGTTTAAATTGCCACTTTACACACTGTGCGACATTCACCTATGTTGGAACATGCACGTTTATTCAATTCCACCATCTGTTTCTTTTTGTGAAGTTTAAGAGCTGAAAAATTTATTGGTGCGAGTGAGATTTATCTGACTGAATTATTTCACATACTAGGCAAACCTTGAAAGCGATGTGAGAATTATGTATATGTATCGCATGTTGTAATGTATTTGTTGGGTATGTTTTATATATGCATGTAAATGTGCGTACGCATGTCTGTATATGTAAACGTTATATATGAGTGCATGGATGACTGAGTGTGCTTCAGTATTTTCATTTATTTAAAAAAAAAAAGACTCCATGGAGCCCGCAAACGTTAACGATTATTCTTTTCTTACTTAAGTTTTTTTATCACATTTGATGTTTACATCTTTTACTAAATTTATTAAAAAATAATTGTTTTTTTATGTGAGAAAATTTATATTTTTAATACTTATTATGTATGAATGTATGTTTTCTGAATAAAACTAAATTAAAAAGATAAAGCCTTATTTTTAAATAGATAAATATTAAATATTATCGGCCAAAAAACTGAATGGTAAGTATAATTTATTTAACATGAATAGTTAGAATTTTCGAACAAATTCGCAGAGAGAAAACACATTTAAAACTTTTAAGATTACAAGAAATCTTAGATTTTTTTTCTTTTGAAAGTATAAATGAACAGCGGTACCAGAAATGAGAAAAGTCGGCTTTGACATTTTAATAAGAGAGGCATAAGAACCTTGGCTTAAGTTTTACTTGACCGTGGAGGTAACCGAACCTCAAAGGAATTATTTTTGAGTGGAAAAGCCGAGGACATTCCAACAGAATTAGTATATTTTCATCAAATATAAAATGCTAATTCTCCCAGAACGTAGGGTCATATTAATAAAGGAATTTCAAAGAACCAAAGTCCCATAGAACAAGTTTAAAAGTCATTTGCATGTTTTATCCATCTCTCCAGAAGGCAATTCAAAATATCAAATTATTTTTTAGACCATTTCAAAGTTCATGACTTTGTACTTTAATTTAGCGTGGTTAATTTAGTAACATTCTTAATTCAGGTAAAATTGAAACATAAATGAGTAAATTCATTCAGGTGGTTCAATGTTGCATCTATAGTATTGAAATAAAAGTATTGTTACTGGAAATAAAACGAAGGGATGTATCAACAATTTTCCTCTTTCTAATTCTGTTTTTGTTATTACCGCGCTTAAACATAAAAAAAGCAAAATAAAAAGAATGTTTTCATGTTCTTTTAATTTTTACTTGAATTATATAGTTAAGTTTGATCAGTAAAACACGAAATAATTTATATTTGACGTTTTTTCGAAACAACATACAGTGATATACATTTAAAATTATAAAATAAATTATACATATTTAAATAATAAAAAAAAGAAAATTCATAAATGCATCGTCCCAACGTGAACTTATTTTCACATAATGTGTCTTGTAAACAGCATAATATTTATAAAATAAATTTCTTTGGAAATCAAATGAAATGAAATGAGTGACTGTTTTAGTATAAAAGCTTAAATGTTTGCTTTTACGCAAATGGGTTCCAGGTTTAATTCTCGCTGAAATCACAATCAAACACTTACATGTCATGTTTTTATAATTTTAGAAACTGCGTACATTATCTAAGAACATTTTTTTTAACGTTGTAGAGTTTACCGAAGCGAGATTGATTTACAAAATAGTATAATAATGTTTTTTATCAAATATTAACTTTAAAAATCAAGTGATTAAAAAATATAATAATTTTTTTAAATTCTTTAAATTAAATAATTATAATATATTTTCAGAGTTTTAAGCGTCTAGTTTGTATAAAACGGAACACTATGTGTGACCGTTACTTCTTTTATTTCTCCAACAGTCTTTGTTTTGTGTTCAGATCAACGACATTTTGGTGATATGCTAATTCTTCGCTTCTTTTTACCTTGACCTGTGCAGTTGTATTGATGCGAAAATGCTTTTTTACGTGAATTCACCCCCCCCAATCTTTTCCCGAAATCATTTTTGTGGTTTTGGGAAAAAAGTGAAGAGGATTTTCTTTTTTTTTATTTCTGTTAGGTCTGAGTGGCATTCTCAGCATTTGTTCTTTCATCTCCAAAGAGCTTTGTGTAATCTTCAACCTTTGGAGGTTCTTTTTATTGAGGGCTAATTCTAAACTTTACCCAAGTCTCTTACAAAGCATGAATAAAAACATATGTGATATTTTTTGTCATTTATGTCTTTAATAAAAAAAAAAATCTGTCTGTTGACTTTTGTGAAGTATAGGAGCGGAAATCTTTATCATGTGAGTAAGATTTTTCCGGCTGAACAAACTCAAAATATAAAATGCGCATTCACAGCAATTATGAAGTTCAAGCTGTACTCTGCTGACATCTGCTAAAAAAAAATTAATTCTGAGAATATTGCTAGCGTTTGCTCTCCATGAACAATAAAAAAGGAGACTTGCCTTACTATGGATATAATACGACAATTTATAATGTTTTATTATATGTAAATATGCGTATATTTTCACTTACAGACTTTTGTATGTCTACTGGTTGGTTTTGAGACGTACATACTTCTTCGCCAGGATACCAATTAAACTAACATGCTAAACTCTCTTTATACCTTCACCATAGTTATTACATAAAATTATAAAACCGATATGCCGATTCAAAACTACATGTTTTTAGTAGGCAACCCTTATATGCACTGATTAGTTTATGAAATGTTTGATGTTGTGGGAGAAATAGTGGAGCGTGAGTTGAATAAGTAAAAGGTGACCATTACAATGGAACATCGTATAATGGGCTATATTGAAAGGTTGTTTGATTATTGATTAAAGGGACATTATTTTTCTAAAACTTTCTAATGTGAAATATTTCGATGTTATTTACTATTAAACCTTTATTTGTATGGAAAATTTTAACTCATGTATCTTTATTACAGTCATGAAAAAAATTTGTTGGGTGATTTGCGAATTTGCAAAGACACAAAGTTCAAGTTGGTGACGGACTGTGAATGTCAAGTGAAGAACCAGTATTAAGCGGCGTTTCGCAAGGGATCTGAAGGTACTTAGTCCATTTCTCTTTACACTCTTTACTACAGATTTACCGGCAATCATACATTCAAAGTTTTTTTTTTTGCCTTTTTTCAAGACCTAAACAGTATTCATAAATAGATCAAGAAATGTCTTCTAACACTCGATGTTAATAAATCCTAAGTTGTTCATATCGGGTCAATAATACCCAAATTTAAATAAAGTCTGAATGATGAAGATTTGGAATTTGTTAAGCAATAAAAAGACCTCGGAATAACAATTGCAATTGATTTACAATGAGAATATTGCATATTAATAGAATATAATTTATTTTTTTACTTGAAAATAAAAGCTTGTACATATTATATAACACCGAATATGCTACTAAAAATATACAAATCCAATCTTAAATCAACCCTTAATTACGAGGCTTAGATATAGAATCCCTATTTTGTTAAGGATATCAACTTGTAAGAAAGAGTCCAAAGACGAGTTACAAAGTTGTCGCCAAGGCTGTAACGGCTTCCTTATGTAGAGAAACTGGAAACTCTCGATCTCACAACGCTGCAGGAACGGCGAGAAAGGGGTGACCTGATAGAGACATACAAGACTGTCAACTGTCATTATAGCTGCTCAAATCGCATCCCATGTTCAAGCTCAAACAAGATTCTCGTCCGAGGCCACAGTCCCAGGCCGGAGAAAACCAGATTCTCAACCCACGGAAGCATTTCCTGAGCAATAGGGTGGCAGGGTTGACCTAAACGTGTAGTCTCAATGGGTTAAAAAATGGACTTGATTTGTTTCAGAAAAAATGAAATGAGTCAACAACTAAAGACAAAACAAAGGTAGGCAGAGAAGATAGAACATCATAACACTCTATCTTGACATACAAACCTCGCTTCTTCTACATTCTTACATCTTCTCATGCACGCACCTGATTATTCCTACTTTTGACATGTCCATCTTCAAGTATTTGATGGACTTGATCGTGCCATGTCTTTCTCAGTCTTCCTCGTTATCTGCATCTATCAACATTTGCATCGTATATCTTTTTAGCCGTTCTTTCGCTGTCCATTCGCTCTACATGTCGAAACTAACGAAGCACCCCTTTCTTGATTCTGTCGATAATGCATGTTTCAGCCACTTACACTTCACGGATCTCAACATTTGTGCAAAAACTAAATTTCATAAAAATAGATTAAAGCATTTAAACATTAAGCTCCTATTTTAAAATGAATAGCATAATAACATTAGGGGAGGCATTAATTTGAAATTCTATATGGGACAATGAGGAAATAAAAAAATTGAAAATTGCAATTCATGTTTTTGTTAACATAATATACTAGGATAAATATTGCATATTAAAAAATAGTATTTGTGTATATAAAAAACCAGAAAAATAAAAAAAATATGCCTTCGAAATTTCAAAACTTGTTTGGAATATGAGTATATATTATAAGGTATTATTTTATTGATCGGCGCGCGTGCATAAAAAAATGTATGAATGTAGATGAAACAAATTTTGTATGCAAAAGCAGAGTAATATGGCGTTCTATCCTCTCTACTTACTCGTATGGATAAACGGCGTGATGGTTATTTTAATTACATCTTGTGGTTTCTGGCTTATTTTTGAAATAGGTTTTTTTTTTAGCATCTAATATTGAATCGGTTTATAATGTTTCTTTGTGATTTTTATTTTTTCTTTATTTGATTTCTGTTATATCATTTTGCTTCTTCTTTAAATTATTTGTTAATATAATATTTATGATTTCCGTTGTTCTAAATTTTAATTACAAACGTATCGCTTTATTTTTTTCCCGAATTATGGCACTACCACGGTGATTTTTTTGCATACAAAATCTAAAAAACCTCTGAGAGTGCTCAGTTTTATCTGTTGTCTTCGGACATTCGGCAGACAAATATGATTAATAGTTTTGAATAACGAAAAGGTGCTAACACAGTAAATAAAACTTCAATACTTTTCCATTTTAGGGGTGCGGAAAACGGAACAGCGAATAGCCAGGCAAAATTAGTCCAACGTGCAGTTATCTTTTTTGCATAATACCGGAGAGGCATTTGCAAGAGAGTGACAGAAAAACAATTTTAAAATACCTTTTCATCAACATGATAGACCCAGACACCGCCTATTTTCTTAAGGCCATAAAAAATGAAAAGTAAATACTGAGTTAAATAACTTAATTAAAGTTTACTCCAAACAAATAGCAGCGATGAAATTCAAAGTCTAAAAAATACACATTAAAATGGTGGTATCTCCTCTCGTACATATGACATCTGTCTTTCCGGACTGTCAGCGAGTTTGTATAACGAACCTAATGATAATCCGGTCGCCTTTGTTGGTAGCGGATAGAAAAGAGATTTCCATTTCATAAATTGATCATCTCGATGGTTTTTTAGCTTCAATTTAGATTTATGTGTGTCAACTCCGGACATAAGGATTCAAATTGATTTGATTAATGTTTGACTTCATTAATTGTTTTTTGAAATTCATTTATCTAGACGGTATGATTTCAGTATTCATTATTTTCGTTTTAATTAGCCAATTGACAGGCTTTAAAAACTTCTAACGAATAGGCATTTTAGATAAAGAAAGCAATGTTTATTTTATCTAACATTATAATTAAACATATAAAGTGATGAATAGTGTATTTCAGAATAACAAGCCATGGCATCATCGTGAAAGTAGTGAAAAAACTGCCCCTATGTAAATATTTGTCTGAAAGACAGTAACAGTGGTTTTTCACTTGAATATTTTATAGTCCCCGTTGCTCAATCATAGATTGATGTTTATAAACGTGGTAACAACCGACTCAAAGAAAGTTTCTCAGCACGATTATTTATCATTTTAGCGATTTCAACGGAAAATCGATTAAAATTTTTTGTTCTGGAATATTATAATTTTTAATAATGCCACACTTCAATTGCGTGCACCTTATATAAAACGTCAACATTCAAAATATTTACGTTTTGTCACGTGTATAATCTTTGGTTAAATATTTGTTAATATTTTTTGGCAATATCGAATAATTATATTATTTAAAGATGAAAAATATTCCAAAACTGTAATCAAAAGAAAAGAAAAAAATGTATAAATTTACAACCTGTTTTTCTGAAGTTCGCCATTCACCTGTTAAAAGTTTTTTTTTTAAATCTGGAGTGAAATAACGTCAACCGAGCTCAAAGTGGATACTAAATGCTCGCTGCATGGAGATCAGTGAACAGCTATTTTTAATGAACTCTTCGATAAGGCCATGGATTCAAGTGAAAATTGCATAACTCCATATTTTAAACGACACTCTTGTTACCTTTTACTCTCACTACACCTCTTGCTACGTCAATCTGAAACCGGGGTGACCTTTCTGCCCCACCGTATACAGAAAACATTTTAACTTAATACATAAACAGTAAAATTAATAAATATTGTAATTTTCTTGATAATCAATTAAACAAATTAAGAAAATCATGTAGAACAATCTGTTTTTGTGTGGTTACAATTAAAAGGAAAATCACATATTGCGATTACCGAACAAAATTTATGAAATGGATTTGGAATAATTAATTGTATTTTAAAAATCAATATGGATTTTGGAGAAAAATATTTTCATACATAAATGTAAAAAAGAAACTCAATAAATATATGTTAGTAGAAAAACGCGACGTGTTTGGCCTTGGTTGTGACGTCAAGATTCATGAAATTGTTCTACACAAATTTCAACGGCAGGAACAAATAAACATAGATCATGACGTATTAGGGGTGTGGCCCATGGAATCACAGTTTTTGCGGGAATTCAAAATTACAAATTTAAAATAAATTTTTATGCCACAAATAATAAACGAATTTATTTTTTTTACTGGACAGTATTTCATAGACCTTAATTACTTTTAAAATGGAAAAAAAAGTGATATTTCCTTATTGTATAGAATTATTCATTTTTCGTTTTTTGGTAAAGAAATGTTTTAAAGTATAGTGAAATTCCAAAAAATATTAATATATTTTTATTAATATTAGCAACGTCGTTTTGAAGGCAACCAGAATCAATGCAGGTCGGAGAGGGTCTTAAAGAAGGAAGATTTAGTTACTCGGTCGTTGGCACCGTGTTGCGCCTGTGTGTTGGGAGGCCTGGCACCTGGAGTTGGATGTGTCTTGTGTTGCAAGTGCCCATAATAATTTTAAAAACTGTTTAATTACAGTTTTCATCTATATTTATAGATTTAATTTTCTTTTTCGATGAATATAGTTATAAGCAATGTTTTGAATAAATAAAATTAAAAAAATATATTAGAATATTTTATGAAAAGTTATTTTATTGTTAAATGATTCAAAATTTAAAAATCCATCAGTTTGATTGGATATCAAATCAAAAACACCTATTTATCTGCTCAGTTTTAAGAGAAGAGGTTAAGGAAGAGGAACGAAAAAAAACATTTTGAAAGGATAGACAAGTAATTTGTCGACTAAAAGACATCACTTATTTTTTAAAAAACATTTTGACTTATAGAGTCATACAGGCACTGAGCCCTACAGAATATGAATGGGGAGCATGTTAAGGTTTAGTGTTCCTCTGTGAGTAGGTGCTAGTGCATAAGATACACATTTAAGTTTTGTATTTAGAACTACCCACAGAGGCAAGGCAGAGGAAATTGTTTTTCATTCTCTTAGTGCGCTTTATCTTGCTCAACTAGCTCACCAATTTTCACTCACCAATAGTGGTCCCCATTTTGACAGTCTCTGCAGTATCAGAGTCATCTTGCATTTACACCCATCTCCACCAAATAACTACCAACCGAGAAGCTACGCGTTTTAATATACAGTTCGTCGCTACGCAAACCGATCAAAGAAACCCTACCATTTTGAATCTACATTAAATATATTTATAAATATAAACATTAGTTGCGCTTTTCGAAGAAAATTAACACTAAACCAATAAAAAAAGGCATGCTTATTCTTATTCTTAAAGCTGAGAGTCAGTGTTATACAAGCTACTGACGTCACTGCGACTTGTAAAGATTTATTGTGACGAGTCCGTGAATAGTTCTCCTCCTCGAAGCCCTGATTTTAAAAACACCTTGCCTACTGCGCGGAAGGCGATAGTTTTCTCGAAATCTCCCCCTCTAATTGCCGATCCGTAATGTATGGAGCTATAAGGAAAGGGGCGAGCTCTTTAACATCCTCAGGTATAACCAGTGGTCCCCCGAGGATGCGACTGTTTTTATGATGTAAATCATCACAAATACATGGAATGTGTACATTTTAAAAATATTTTTTTATTAATCAATATATTTCTTAAATGGTACATGTATTTTTTTATTCTATACTAATCTACTTTTATACATCTAGGTAATGTTATAGCTGTAATCCTCCAAAAAAGAGACTAACTCTTGTGCTTGGATAGTGACGGTTATAGTTATTTATTTATTAAAATTTATTTAATGTTGAATAAACGGTACATGAGAAGAAAAAAAACATTGAGAATGTAAAAGGAAAAACAGAAAATAATAAAACATTCATACTAATTAAAATTGAATGCAACTTTTTACACTAAAAATTTATTTATATTCTCTTTGTATCTATTTATTGATGTATTAGTTTTAATAGTTTTAAGTTCATTAGAGAGATTATTGTAATTTTAGAAACCTTCAAAGACACAGCTATTTAAACCATGACTTGTGTGGAATTTAGGGATTTTTATATTATTTTGGTATCTGAGTGACTTATTCATCTCAAATTCTTTTATTTTTTCTTTTTTATAAATTTGCAAAATAAAAATTAATTTATTATTTTTACTTTTATTTTTAATTTACATTGAAAGGTCAACTCACCTAACCGGATCCATCTTAAAGGTCTTGAGATCTCTTTTCAGATCCGCACATGGCAAAAACAATTTTTCTTAGCTGAAATGAACGGTATTTTTTTTTTCCACACCTTTTTTTTAAATTAACATTTACTGTTTTCAATGCTTTTATCACCGTCAGAGCAACCTTGGTATATGTAATGTGTATAAGTGTTTCCTCATCTGCACTGCAGAACTTACATCTATGTTTCGGCAAGGTTCATTCTAGTAAGTTGTTTGTTCAATCTGCAGTGCCCTGTAAGGGCTCTTGTGGACAACCCTTACTTGATTTCGGCTGAGTTTTATTAATTCTAAGGCCAAATAAAGAGGAATGCAAAAGAATATGTTTTTTACATCACTTTTAAAAAAAATGGAAAATGAAACAAAAATGCAAGGAAAGGAAAGAAAAATAAAAAGACGATAATGTTTAATATCTGTGTATGTAATTAAAATATTGTAATGAAATAATGACTTTAAAAAAAACTGTCTTGGTAAAAAGCCCCTAAAATAGAGGTTTAGCTGGTTATTCCTTTAAAAATTTAATTAGGTTTAATTTATCATACCCTTTAATTTATTTAAAAATAAATTAAGACATATTATTTCTGGCTGCGATACGATCCCACTAACTATTTAATGATGCTCACTCCTGAACACTTACTCCCACGCTAATACACATAAACACACATCTACACTTACTCTCATACAAATACACATATACACATCCTTTTGTTGTAAAAAAAATCAATAAAATGTATGATTTTTATTTAGAAACTTTGCTGGTCTGTCTTTAAACTGTATTTTTAAAAAATGTTATTATTTCATTGTCAACTGTTTGTTTCTTTAAAATACATAAATAAATAAATCTTTCCGATAATTGTTCATGATGCAATGGCTCGAGGCAATCATTGCCTGTATACTGTATACTGTATAGTTCGTCCGGCAGTAAAATAGAAATATTGCGAATGTGAAATGAGCAAGGAACATGAACAACAGCAGTAAGTCACTTTGCGGAAGATAATAATAGTATATCAGCTAGTATTGGATAAGTGCAATCACGATTTGGAATCCGGCCCATATCGCCCGATCACGTACTGCCCATTCCGCTAACAGGGTACTTAGTAATACTCGATGTCATTAAAACCACGGGCCATTCGACAGAGAAAAAAAATAAACGGTCTTTAGATCTAAAGATCTCAATTTGTTTCAACAGAGAAGGAAAACATTTTTGTCCATATTCTCTTCTTAAAAATGTTTTCCCTCCATATTGTGTCCATATTTTCTGGTCCAAAACGTTCGCCCTCTCTGTTACAACAAATGTAGATCTAAATAACTCCTTATAGAAGAAGTCCAGCCAGTTTGCAAGCGTTTAGATATACTCAAAACATTGTTGAATTAACTAACTGGTAATAGAAAAATCATACAAATTGAAAAATTGTTTTCAGGCGTTGCCTAGTAGCAAGTTTCCAGACTGGAAGAGTCTTTTACTTCGCCTCGGAGGAAAGCTTATTAAACAGCCTTGGCATAGGAAACTATGCTGTTCAGCTTCAATAAAGGTTTGTGTTCTGGACCAGTTTGATTACATAGATTGATTTAGTTCCATGCTTGTGATTGGGTAGGGTTTTATCCCCTGTCGTACTTATCAACTTAACGGTTTTATAGTAGCATAGAAAATATATTTTTATTAATAATTTATAATTCCCGCGAAAACGTTTAATTGCATTGACCACGCTCCTAATACGTAACGGTTCAGTTAAACGTTTACCGTGATTTGTAACCGTTTAAATATACCGTGGCACATCTTGAAGTCATAATTATCAAGGACAATTTTGTCGTGTTTTGTAAAGGCGTATTTTTCAACAATTTTATTTTAAAAATTAAGAATGAAAACATTTTCCCAAAATATCCATATTGATTTCAAGAATTCAAATATTTTTTCCGAATCCGTTTCACATATTTTTATCGGTATTCGTAGCATGTGATATTTCTCTATTGTGACGAGGATAGAGTATGTTATTAGGTTGCTGGTAGACGAACATCAGCAGTCAGAAGAATTAGCTAATTATATATGTTCGATGTCCCGCAAAGAGTCCTGTTAATAGCGAAAACTTGACAAAAAGTTTTTCCATCTCTCTTGTAACATATACAAAAACGACCCAAATTTTTACCGGACACGGAGCTTTGAGATGTTATCTATATAGGTTTAAATTAAGGAATGATGACTATTGTCCATGCGATGATATTTTTTCACAGAGTATCGAACATCTGTTATTTTAGTGCCCATTTTTCAGTTTGCAACGCCATAATCTTGAAGCAGAATGCAGGAAAGATGGAATATATTTAACAGATATCCACACTGTAGTTAAAAGTAGTTATCACGTGCCATTGTTCTTGAACTTTGCAACAATGGTGATTGGACTCATAAAGGTAATAAACCAAAATCAGTGATCGAACATCCCATTTCCAAGACAAACAAAAACGATTTTTTTCCGAGTACCTTAGCCTTGTACATAACACGTAAGGCTACTTAATACAGGGGTCCAAATATATATAAAAAAATAAATATAAAAAAACATATTAAAAAAAAATCTAAAAATTTACAGGTTTATGTTACACCCAGTAGAGGCTTTTATTAGGCTCGACAGGGTATAGAATAATCTTTAATGGGTGGAGAATTCACTGAGAGGGTGGGGACCATTTGCCGTGGACTCATTGTTCTCAATAAGTATTAGGAAATCGAATTTACCGAAACGATTGTTTTTGCCGCGGCATGAAATGGTACAATGAATATTTGTCCTTCATGCGTAATTTGATAATTCTCCGATAGAGCGGGTTATTACAAGTATACAGTACCAGTTTTATCCCTATAATAATGTATGTTTTACTGAATCTTTTCATTAGTATGTCTAACTCGAGGTCTAGTAGTCACCGCGTTTGCCTACCACGCCTACCATGCAAGAAGTCCCGAGCTCGATTTGTTAGAGTACCGGGAGTAGAAAAAATATTAGGGTTGAAATGCGGTTCATAATGTAGGTTGAACAAATAAGTACAAACAAAATAATTTTAATGATTAATTTGTTCAACCAACAGTGTTTTGAGTTAGTTATTAATATCTAAGTTAATTGCAATTATAAAGGGATTAACCTTTTTTATTAGGGAATATTTCCATACAAACTCCCGTATAGGCATTTAGAGGGTTTAAACCTATTATTGGCTGGTTTATATGGTTAGTTTACACTTTGTATAAAATTCGAAATTTCACTTTTGTTTAAACATTCACATATCCTGAACTCTTCCAACTGTTGACTTTTATGAAATAAAAGAGCTGAAACCTTTTGTTATGGGGTTGAGATTAAGCCAGACTAATATTAGTTTCGGGATCTGGAATTATCCATGAGATCAATTTCAATAGCCTTTACATTGTATGTCCGAAAGGCCAATCGAACACTGCGTCTTACCTTAGAGCGGTACAGACTGATAAGTAAATCCTAATTTGAAGAGACAGAAGCCTCACAATTTTTACGAGCAATGTTTGTAATGACATCTTCAGTAAACCACTCCTGATATCTTCGTCCGCCGTTGTTCATATTTTTCCTAATTAAAGATTTATCAAAAATAAAATATATGGTATACTAAAAATATTGCAAGACTTCATCGATGGTGTTCAAGTTGTACAGTCTAATCGTATCAATTTATTCATTTATAAAGTTGATTGAAATCGCATTGACTAAAATACCAACCTTTAACCATATTAGCATTGAATAAAGGGACTCTAGCAACACCAATTTATTTATTTAAACACTTTGTGTACATATATACAAATACAGTTTGTAAACATTTAAGAGCGGGCATATTGCTTAAAGGCAACTTCTCCATACTTACCAAAACCATTGGACTTGAGAAAATAAGTATCACGTGAACACACTGTAAGTGAGAAAATAATAATATTTCAATAACAAACAAAAATACATATTTGTGTTATTTGATATACATAAATGAACTAAATATCTACACTTTACTATGAAGAGAGGAGGGGTAAAAGTAGGAAGGAAAGAAGGAAAAAGGAAAAACTCAAATTTGAAAATGACTTTCAATCTTGATTTAAATGTAAATAAAAAAAGGGCGTCTCTTACATAAGTGGGTAGATTATTCTACAATCGAATGGCTACTACAGTGAAAGAGGCATTTGGTTTCTGCCTTTTTTTTAATCAAAGGTAAACAAACTCTAATGCGGGGTGGTATTTGTCTTGCTGGACTAAATGAAATAATGATAGCGTAAATTGCTCTGTTTAGCGCTGGACCCTAATATAAAGAATAAGAAAATAGGACAGTACAAATGGTTAGTCATAATTATTTTACCAAGTAAAAGCACCATTAAAATAAATGATAACAACTATTACGTCATTCATATTGCAACCTTTATTGTTAAAAATCACCACGGTGGCAATTAATGATTGTATATGCATCAAAACCTACATTATATTTTTGTTTTTAAAAAAATATTTGAAAAATCAATAGGTGTACATATTTATAGTTGACACTAAGAAATTATGCATGGACTCAGAATCGATAATAGGTACAAATACAAATAGTGCAAAATAGGTTAGTAAAAAATTACAATTTAAACTTTTTATATACTAATTATAACGATAAGAGTAAATAGGGAGGGGTTAGGCCGGGGGTGCATGAAAAGGATAACGAAGGAAAGGGAGAGTTTGAAAGTATACATTTTTAGTAGTATAGTACCTGCCAAGCTGCAAAATACAGTCTTGAGACCATGTCACTCACTGCCAAAAGTGTCCACAAAATTAAGTGCACTCAGTGGTCTATGGAAATACAAATGTTGGGCGTATTCTTAAGAGACCGAATGAGGAATTAAGAGATAAGACACCGTACATAAGTGACCGGTATTGTAGAAAGACAATTCTTAGGTTTAACTTTATACCGGGTTGTAAGGCCATCAGTTGAACAGGACAAGTCGCATTGATTCGTAAATTTCAAAATTGACCAGTAGACTGCTTGCATTTGAATAAATTTAATGCCGCAAACGAATCAACCTCACTAAAGAAACAAGCAGTACCGCGTATATTTTTAAATCCAATACAGAAGATGAGACGTACTCGATTTCCGTAAAGGCAATGAGACGTCATGCGTAACAATCAGTTTAACGCCATAATTAAATACGCACAGACGCATACGATAGTAATAATATATTTTCTTATGTAAATCAACATCACAAAATAAACTGCGAAGCGTATGTGCATTATACGTTAATATACAGGCACTAACATAGTTATATGTACATGCATGCATATGGTGTAAGCAGCGCAGTGTTACCGAGCTCTGCGCTGATTCGGTTTTGTCTTCCTTATTGGTCACATGTTCTGGAAGTTGTAAAACTTATATTGAAAATCTAAGAATATATTTATTAACAAAATATTGCAGTTTCGTTATATATCAGAGAATTAATCAAACCTCATATTGTGATAAAATAAGGACCTTGGCCAAGGATTTTACAAACTACAAACAATGTTTTTTTTTCAAGACATCGCATCGGTTTTTGTCCAACTTAAACATTTTAACAAATAGTTCTTTGATAGATATAATATATATAAAAAATATATAGACGTCTCCATATTAGTTCGGTCTGTTATTAAAATATGGTTCTGGCTGTTATGGATGCTCCCAAATGACAGCTGATTTTGATAGTTTCAGAGAGGTTAGATATTTGTCAATAATATTCAGTTTATATTGCTTAGAGTTTCATACAAAAACCCTGTTTTGAATAGTGTTGAATATGTCAAATTTTGTGTTAACTATGCTGCATTTGCGGAGGATTTTAGCATACTGCTTTGATTGAAAAAAACTGCAGCTGAAGCGCATCGAATGTTTGTAGAAGTTTATAGTGATAATGTTCAAACTGATAAATTATGTAGGGAAAGGTTTTGATGTTTAAAGAATGTTAATTTCAGAAACATTCGAAGACAAAGAATTTGAGGCATTACTAGATGAAGATCCGAGTTAAATGCAAGAGAAGCAAATAAAATTATTGGAAGTTCTGCAACAAGCAGTTTATGTACGATTAAATTCCATAAGAATGATTCACAAGCAAGGCAATTAGGTGCCTAATGAACTGAAACCGAGAGACGTTGAAAAACGGCTTTTTACTTGAGAGCAGTTGATTCAAAGGCAACAAAGAAAGGATTTTTACATCGGATTGGGACTGGAGATGAAAAATTGATATTTTACGAAAACTCCAAGAAGAAAAAATACAACGCTATGCCCGGTCAATTGCTGCTAACGAACTCAACATCAACACCTAAGTCGAAGGGATTGAACGTCATGCTGTGTATCTGGTGGGACCGAAAGAGTGCTGTGTACTATGAGCTGCTACAACCTGGTGATTCTATTACGGGCGATCAGTATGGGCGTCAATTGATTCGTTTGGGCAGTGCATTACGAGAAAAACGGCCGGAATACGAGCAATAACATGATGAAGTTATTTTTATGATTGATAACGCTCGACCTCATGTCCATGATATATATTATAACGATGGTAAGATATTTGATTGCACCCGTCACCGTCGAATTAGCGGGACAATTTGTACTCCCAATATTTGGTATATAAAATAAATGATACTGTCTCCACATCCTAGCAATATTCTAAACTTAAATTTAAAAAAAAAATTAAACCTTAAAATAAAATAGACTAGAGTACCTAATTTACTTTAGTACTAAGGTACTTTACACCTTACAATGAAAAGATATTAAGACTCGCATATTTTAACAACCTTCACAAACACTTACTACAAAGAAGTCTACAGATGGTAATATAATAACGTAAGATGAAATGTAAAGTAGTCATATTATATTTAACGCTAACTGAGAATATTAAATTTTACTAGCCAGGCGTGCCACACTTCCCGCGCCATTTCCGAGAAACATTGAAATTATGCTCAAGTCTTATAATAAAATGTAGCCTCAATGCAATTATGAAAATTTTTATATTTTGTATGCAATTGAAACTAATAGTTAAATCTTTGTCACTGTTAAAATGTAAACATGCATGTTTATAATAAAAAAGTATTGTTTTATTAATAAAACCTTTATTTCACATTAAAACATAGACGAAAAAAAAAATAAAAACGTCAGCCTCTTGAGTTTGGTAAGTGTACAAAATAATATGAAAAAATCATTTTACGCCTTTTTTTTCTTCTTTTTTTTTTTAAACAAAAATTCATAACGAATTAAACATAAAAAATAAGTGAATATTTATAGATAAACATTTATCGACTTTTCTTTGTTTTTTTTAATATAAAAAAATATTATTAGCGTTCTTATAATGTACCTGCATATTTCAATTTTGGTAGCCATTTTCAACGAGTTGTAAATAACTCTTCATAAAAAACCTCGAGTCTCTGTTCCGTGAGTCCGCAACACTAGCCACGGAACCACAAGCCCGATGTCTACCGGATTCGAGACGAACTTGTCTCTTCGTCAGGACAGAAATTACACTTACGTGAAAATCCCACTATACACCTTCCCATAGTAGTTGCACAAACATACAAAACCAACGTGCTGATAGAACACATGCTATTTAAAGATAACACCAACGTGCACTGATTATGATAAAATTAATTATACATATATTTTCGAGGTATTTCGCCGTATGATTAAATGCTCTAATTTTTACCGTGTGTAGGAAAACCCCCCAATTTCCCGTAGCACTGAACTTCCTTATTGGCGGGTGATGTGTTCTTCCGCTCCCACCCCCGCCGCCGTACTCCGTATCCGCTCGGGCAGTTCAGGGCATGCGGGCTGTTTGCCCTAAGTACCGCACAGATTTTGTCTGAACAATTTCCCTTTGAATAACACGTGTAGAAAACTCAAAAGGCTTGTCAGCATGTAACCCGCTAACAAATGGCACATCAACTTCTACTACGCACAATGCAAACAAAAAAAAACATTTTATAGTCTATGCAAATAACGTTTCCGTTAAATAAAATGTTAAATGAAATAGCTGTTGATAAAAAAGTAGAATGGTTTTTCTTAGTGTAAAAACATTTTTTTTCACAATTCACCTTATAAAACCCGCCATTTTTAAGTAACTAAAATGTAACCTCTCTCTTATCCTTTTTTTCACCTGTCTATCTATCAGTCTGAAGCACTTACTATGTACGACACTCTTTCTTTTATCGTTCTCATTAAATTAGAATTATATTGTTTTCATCTTCTGATGTGTATACCATGCCCATTAATATATTTTAAAACAAATTACGACTCCTTCGGTTTGGTTTTGATACACTCCTACTTGTTTTTTAATGAAACACCCACTGTGTTGCACAATAATACACATCCAAACACTTGCTTTCACTTCTCGCACGCCAACACATTTAAGAATGCAGCTTAATTTAAAATAAATGATTATTATTTAAAAACTTCGCAGGTCTGTAATGTAATGCATTTATTTCGTTGTAAAAAAACTTATATTACTAACATTATAATCAATATGTGTTTTACAAAAAAATTTAATTTTGTTTCCTAATTTTTTCATCATTAAAAAAAATAATATTTTATTTTTATTTTTATTTATTATAATTTGTTTTTATTAAAAATAGGTAAAAATTATTTACAAAGGTATGGCCTGTGTGTGGGTAAACATTTTATTTTTCATTGAAATAAAGGCAATAGGAAGGAAGAATAAAATAGATATTAATAAGTTTAAAAATGAGTGGTAATATTAGAACACAATTTTTTTGTCGCAAAAAATGAGAAAATTATAGTTGAGGTATATTCTAGTCATCAAATAAATAAGGCTTTTAAATCCGTTTTTTTATCCATAATTTCAACAAAAATTTAAATCGGAATATATTTAAATATCTATCAAACCGTCCATGTCCCTATAAAATGCATCAAACAGTTTTGTGGCTATGACTAATGAGTGTCTTTGCCCGAGTCTGGATTTACAATAAGAGATTTCAAGTAAACTATTCAATCTTTGAAAAGATTTATTTAAATTTTTAACAAATTTCCATTCTTTAAATTATGATAATTAAATTATTTCAGCAACTTTGCGTGAGTCATCTCTCTGTTTCTAAAGTTCACACAGGGGTATTGTATGTCATTATTTGTTAGTTTTCAAAAATCCTTTTTTTTTAAAAGGCATGCTATTGTCAATTACTTTTATCACAAAACGATCTTCTCTATCATTTACTTTGCATAAATATGTATCATAATCAAAATATTTTTGATGCTCTATATATATTTTGTCAATGCTATAATTTTATTTTTGCCTGCATATCTTTCAACCTTATCTTTGATAAGTAATTTGACATTTTCTGACTGTATGTTTCTATAACAGAAATAAATGCATACTTTAAAATGTATTTTATGAGAAAAAGTAAATATTAAAGTCACTCGACTAAAGACCACGTAAATTTGGTAATGTTGTCAATTCTAAAACTATTGCCGTACTTGAGAGTAAGTGCTGGAGGAGAATATACGGAATAAGATGGTTTTATTTTGAACTAACATTAAAGTCCACGAACGGATGCAGCATCCTCCTACAACAAGGGTTTCGAGTGTGCAACGATGAACCTGACTTGGACACGTTCTGGCGATGGTGATGTTTCTTAACACCAACGCCGACGGGCTTCTGCCTTCCTGGAAGACCGTCAATTTTGATCTTTCGGCTTTATTCGACGGAACTTAACGCATGATTGACGTGGGAAAAGGCGAGAGTGCTGGTTACCAATGTGGTCTCCTGAAGGCGTCTTATGATGTCGACATGCTCCACTAAGGAGAGAATGGGGAAAATAATAAGAAGAATAATTGCCTGTTTATATTGTTCAGCTATTGTGTGATAATTATTAAAATAAATTAATATAAAAAATATTTTACTAAACAGGTTTCAACGTTTACAAATTCTAATTTTAATGAACCGCATTCGATCTAATATACATTAAAAGTGAAAGGGGAATACTTTATAAATAATAAGATCTTTTGAGTGATACGAAAACTTAAATAATTTAAGTAACACCTTTATTTTATCAGAATTGGCAATAAAATATGACAGTCTCAACAATTGTAGATAAATATCGTGTTACAGTGCCATTATGCACTCCGTATGCAGAAAACATTATTTTTTACATTTGGTGCTCATTTTTAAATTTGAAATAAAAACGGACACAACTTTAGTTAACACCCAAAAGGTGCACAAACATCAGCATGGTTAATGTTAAACAACGTTAAAGTGGCCACTTAGGCAAGCCAATTGGTCATGAGTCCTGTAAATGTCTTCAATTACATATTCTCTTTTCTCAAAATTTCTCCATCTCTGTTGTAATATGTTAAAACAAATTTCAATCATAAATAAACCAAAGTGTAGAATACAAACATAAGTGTGAATATCATCCATTGTTATAAAAAAACAAAAGACGTTTTTTCATCGTGTTGGAAATTTATATGGTTGGCTAATTACAACACCTCCCACTTCTCAAACGTTTCATTTTTATTAACGCCAATTAAATTATCTAAAGTATTAAGTATTTTGTGTTATATAAATAAATTAAAATCGACATGTTACTGCAGAAACGTAGAACATTTTATTGAAGTAAACTAAGTAAAAATAACTCCATAAAAGGTGGAAACCAGTCATTGCCTACATACATTTTTTGGACAAACTTAAATATTGTTAATAGATTGAGCTTTTCAACTGACATTTCTTGGTGAAACTGCATTTTAATATTGTTATATACTGTGTGCAATATTATATTGCAAATATTTTTGATATAAATAATTTTATGTGCTTTTTAATAGTTAGTATATGCGGTAACAGACAATTTACTTCAACACTGTTTTTCTGTCACTTCTAGCAAACGCTTCCTCGATACTGTGCAAAAAAGACAACTGTACGTCAAACTGATTATGTCAAACTGAAATCGGCAAATCAACGTTTTGTTGTCCCGTTTTCCACACCCCAAAACTGAAGAAGTTTGGTTGTTTTTTTTTTAAGAAATGGAAAGAAATTTCGTGTGTAAGTATCATTTGAGATTTTTTAAAATAGTAAAATTATTTGGATACCGTACGTCCGAAGAGTGCGGATAAAACTAAGAGCTTTAAATGGTTTTTGGATGATCTTTGTTTCAACAATAAACAATAAAAAAAAATAATAATAATAATAAGGACATGCAACTTGTATATATCTATAGTGTGAAAACAATCAAAACTCTAGTGCCATAATCTAAGGTGAAAATACCGGAATTCGTTTGTGTAAAGAATGATAAGACCACGTTTCTTCCAAGGCAAAATATCATATTTTCACTATCAACACCCAACGGAGCTTTGGGGATCGCATTTGTATTTAAACTGCCGTGTATCAGAGATCATTAACTGAGGTAAGGTGATTGGTTGAATGTTTCTTCAAAATTTCAGTGATAAGTTGTAAGCTTCTTTGAAATTTAATAACCTGATTCTCTAGTAGGAAATATCTACGACCGGAGCCAGTTTTACAAAATTATAAGCAATAAATTTGACTCCCCAGAACTAATTAATCTACTTGCTTACCGTGTCTCCTTCAAAGTAATTAGACTTTCGGATATTATCTATATTAGTTACATTTAAACAAATCTTTAGAAACATTTTACCATCTCTTGTATAAGTGTAATATTTAACAAGAATTTTAATAGTCGAGATATACTTTATTAAACACTCCACATAAAAGGTTTGAAAAAGAACTAACAAAATTAATTTAGAATAACGGAAAATGGATGCTTTGTATTTTTTTTAGCTTATCAAATCAAATACAATTTTACACTCCTTCTTTTTCATATTTATCTTCTACTACTCTTTGTCACATTTCTTATTTTCCCTTTTCACAATCTCCTTGTTTTGTCGCTATTTCTATTCTTTTAATTTACATCAAGCGCATCGTTTTGATTAATTACCTTTATTTTCCCGTGGTATTTCAACAGTCACTTTTTTAAAATGAAAATGAAAAGAATACATACTTTTGAATGACTGGCTCTACTGTTTATTCACTTTTTCTTAATAAGTCTCTTAGTATAAAAACTACAACTGTATTTCCGTTTGTATTCGAATAAATAATAATAAATAAATGTGGTGAATGTACACAGTGTGTGAAGTGGCCAACTAAACCAGTCAATAACATGTCGTAAGCATTGTAAATGCCTAGACTTCTATTTTCTATTCAATATTGCCTGCTAAAAAACAACTGTAAAATAAATATTTTAATGTCAAAAAATACAAAATATGACTAACCTACAGGAATCTGTTTTTGAATGGTTGGAAAAAAGGTGCTGCTTTTAGAAAAAAGCCGGCCTATGTACATACATATTGTACAAAAGTTAAGTAAATAAATATTTTAAGGTAAGTACGTCTTTGAGAAACTTTCTACAAACGCTTTTTCCGGGTGAGCAGAAATGTTATTACAAACGTACTGAATGTTCTCCTTCTAGACTCGAACAAGATCACGGGAGACTCTTAATGGTGTTTAAATGTTTATTTACAGCTAGAGGCTAAATAAAGCCGTGGCAACTTTTGAGGAGTAAATATATTTAAATCTGGTCTAAAAAGCAGTGTTCGGATCTCCTTAAACTTGTCGCGTGGTCTTGGAAAACTTCCCACCATGTTTGACACTTTCCTTTCACGGATTTTATTTCAATGAATTAATTAAGGAACTGAAAAGCATAACACAGAAGCTCCGCGTCCAGGTTTTATTCACCTAAACCCGAGAAGCGATTAAAATAATTTTACTTCGGTTCACAATAACACGAATTTCGGAGTAAATTTGAATAAATAATGTTCATGAAGTTAGGATCCCAAAAAGCTTGAGCTGTATTTGTTTTCTTAAAATAAAAATAATACGTAACGTTTTCCACGAAAATGAAGCAGAAGGTAATATTTAAAACGTGAATTAAATTTCTTGTTAAAGTCTATCTTATTATTTTAAACAAGGATGAAGTTATTAACTGCCCGTATTTGCATAAAACATGCCGTTTTTATATTTTATTTATTTTGTGAACATGTACCACCTTCTCAAAATAAAAAAAAGCAATTGGGAAGAAAAAAGATATTAAACAGAGTTTGTATTATATTATTTTGTTACCTTCGTAGTCAAATCGTTAGCGTGTTTGCCTACTATGTAAGTTGAAATTGTATTGACATGATACTTAAAAATATGTTTTTACATTACAATATTCCGTTGTCCCTGGACTGGCGCGAGCGTAAGACTGATTGTCTTACCTTTATGTAAGGACAATGATCATAGTGCGCTGCAGTTGGTGAACCATGCATCGTGAGGTGCGGAAAGGGAATTATGATGATGATGATGATGATTATATAAGTAAGTTAGAGCACTAAATTAGGTTGATCTAAGTGCTTAAGCATTAAGTTTTAAATGATTTTTAAATGGAAAAATAACAGATATTAAATAAAAAAATACTAAAGTTTAAAAAATAGTACATACATCTCGTAAAAGTTATTCACTAATAAAATGATAGAACATGTTACACATAAAAGAAGAAACCATAAAATATTAAATAAGAAAGAAAAGAGAAGCACTGTAAAAGGTTAGGGAGGGGAAAAAAGTGGAGGAGAGGGATTTTTACTATAAAGTTGACTAACAGAAACGTATAAAAAGATACCTACATTAATTTCGTTTCATTTTAGAGTGTTTCATAGAGTTTTATTTGAAATCACAAAATTAAACATCAAATGGGGAAAAAATTAGTTAAATTTTGAGTAGCTAAGATAGGTAAATAAGTTTTGAAAATATTTTTTTAGAACAATGGGATATAAAAAAATTGAAACAGTTATGTTAAAATACGCTCTAAAAGATAAGTACTTTCAATAAAATTGTTCAAAATTTTAAAGAAAAACGACGGATCAGAAATTCTGCCACGTTTAGGAAGGGAAGTTAAACTATGATATAGAGGTACTGTGGCTTTAAATGCGCACTGATCACCAGTTATCACGTAGACATATATGTTTTTTGTGCAAAACGGAATGAAAATTACACTACTCGTCAATCATTGAAAATTGTATTAGAAAATAAACGTGGATATTTAATAATTTTTGTTGCAAATGGAGTATAATTAATAAAAACTTCCAGTGACTAAACTAAACACTCTCTCAGCGTAACTAGATTTACACAAATTTACCCGAAACAACAAATTATTTATGGAGCCTCTAAGCGTGACAGATCAGACTCACTGCCCAGCAAAAAGTGTGTACCGGGTGTGCCTAAATAAGTTTTCACTTCAAAAACTCAAGCCTTAGAATGTTCGTTTCAATTTTTTTATTTAATGCAAAAAAGGAGTGATGCGAAAAAATACACCGAGCAATTCCTGTTTTCACAATCATAATATTGGGCACGTAGTCATAAGTCAATAGGCCCTATTTTATTTATTAAGCATTTTATGCCTATTGTAGAATGCATTTATATTTAATAGCCCGCGCGTTGGTTTGTAGACATGTCGTACATACCTGTATATTTTTACTAAGTATTTTATTTTTACTACGTATTTTACAGGGTTTTTTAAAAATATATTGTTTATAATGTTTTTATTATATTTTTAATTATGTTTTTTTGATACATATTTAACTATGTTTTTCTCTACGTTTTAAACCTTTATTTATTGTTTTTATATATTGATTATTGTTTTTTTTTGACTGGCCAAGAACAGAGTTAATAACCCTAGTAAGAAAGTCAAAGCAACTCTGTACATATGTTTAATTTGATGTATGGAATATCATGGTAAATTTAAAATAAAACTTTATTTTTCCTAAGACAATTCTACACATATACGGACATGCATTTAATGAAATGATTCGCCTGATTTAGGTAAAATTTATGCTTTATAGATTTTGTAAAATATCCCATATCCTCTCAGTAACGCGTTTTGGACGAATATGAAATTTTCACTAAGTTCGCAATCATAATGTCCATGTAGGTAATATTTCATCAAAATGTGTATTAAAAGATAAATGAATTGTGTACACGTAAAATATGTTTGCGGCAGTGGCGTGTCGTCCATACATGCGATACATGCCTTTAATGCTGGAAAACTATGTAGGTTGTGAGTACATAACTTGTAAATGAAATATATGTACACTGTTTTTATTGGAGCTCACATAAGAATATGTTTATGTGTGCCCTATTTCAAGATTTAAAATTATAAAAATCAACTAGTGTTTAAATTATAGATTATTTACGTAATTATGAAACGTAATCGCCCCAAACATAGGTAACAAGCAATCGCACCTTACGGAGGGCCGCGGCCAACTGACGCACTGACAGACTGACTGATGCTGAGATCGAAGATACGCGTACAAAATACCAATAATGCGCATACGCTAGAAATGCTCCTGAAATTTTGAATACTTAGCGCAAGCGCACCAGAACTTAGACCGCTAACTTTGCCCGTGTATTGGAGTGTTTTACACTGTTATAGTAACCTACACTACCAACTGTGCATGCTGCTCAGATTTTGCATTTCCATAGATTGCCTACTAAGTAATAGTTAATTATTTTTGAGATACTTTTCCATTTTTTTGGAGTAAAAACTTTTCTGTGGTGTTCTGCATATTTTATGTTTATAATTAAATCTGTAAACTAAAGGTTCATTGAGTAAAATATTCAAGAAACTTGATTTTGTGAATATGATTTTCAATTCATTGTAACCAAATGATAATTTCAATCTGTTGAAAAAAAATATTACCTAATTAAAATGTTTATATTTTCTTTAATGTAAAACAGCGTTGTTGGGACTCTTGATGTTTTCTCTCTAAAACAATATTGACTTCCGGTTTTTATTATACCTAATCCAAACAATCTAATTTATAATTATTTTTGAGTTCAGTGTTTTTTTTTCACCTATAAAATAGCTTATCGCGGTAACTTTTAAATTATTAACTCCAAAATGGCTGTCTGAGTTATTATTTTTGTTTTTTTTATTTTAAGTTATTTGTCTTTCCAATTTATAATCCTTAATATGGCCACCCTAGGAAGCAATAAATGTAGAATTAACCACGATGCTAATAAGGAAAATAATTGTAATTGCCTAATTGAATCTTTACTGAAGAAAAGTTTTAGTGGTCTTCGATTTAATAAAGAAGAATGTCATTATTTTTAATATTATTATTATTAATATTGTTAAAAGAGTATTTAGTTTTATGGAATTTTTGAGTCAGCGTGCGTGAAAAGTGTGCCAAGAAATAGTGGTGTGGCGTTCTATCATCTTTGCCTACCCCTTCGTGGAAATGACGTGGTGGTAATTTTGTTAGTTATTAGTATAGAACTTTGAGCTAATCTGAGAAATTTCCAATTATGTAATATTATTATCATTTTGTCTAGACGAGCAAGTCCTTAAAGATGTTTCGTGGAATCCTGGGGTTCTGCCGAAGGGTCACAGCAATTTCGTGAGTTAAGGGGGCGCGGAAAAAATTGACAAAGAAAACAGAAAAACTGTGTAAATATTCAGTTTTTGATTTTAATAATTTTAATTCATAAAACGATTCACGGGTTTCATTTTTGTAAATTTACATTTTAACTATCGAGATGGGGTTCCACAAAAAAAGTGACCGATTATAATTAAGGTTCCATTGACAAAGAGCTGAAACTGCTGTTCTAAAGCATCGATATTATGTTTATCAAATAATCGGGTTGTGGTCCTGTGGTTAGTGTCTCTGACTCACGGATCAAAAGTCCGTGGTTTGATACACTCTCTACCCCTACTACTACTTGATTCCCATTTGCTTAACGTGGTTATTTACAACTCATTAAAAATGGGCCTCAAAATTAAATATTTGGGTTAACCATAAGAACGCAAATATTTCTTGATGGAAAAAAAATAATATTTCAAATATAAAAATGGTGTTTTTTTTCCTTCCTATGACCGCATGCCCTGTTTTAAAAGTCACTGCACGGCACTGGTTTGCGGGTCTTTTTATGTTTTTTTTTACCGCGGGTATATCCCAACCTAAATAGGAAATTAAATACCTTATGATCGTCAAAGCTTTTAAAATTGGCCACTCGACGTTAAAAAGTTTCCCGTAAAGAAAATATATGAAAGCGGAAAAAATATAATTACTGAAATGAAGACATTAAGAAAGCGAGATAAGATCAACATTCTAAACGATGGTATAAAACCATTCACCAAATTAACTGAAATCATCGTAAACTTTTGCAAAGCTCACGTAAAACGAGAACCCCTTGTACTCCATTGGCGACACATAGACGTAGGCGTCACAATAAGCTTTCCTTACAACTACGTTGATGACAATATATTGTCAAAAACAATAATAAGGGTTTCTACTCGGTGTTGAAATAAGCTGTTTTTGTTTTTAATTTTTTTAATTTAGTACCAAAAGTCAAACAAAATTAAAAAGTTTAATGTCATTCGAATGAAAATTTATAATATAACAGTTATAAACTGTTAGTGAATTTATGTTACCTATATTATTTTATTTGATTACAAGTTTTCAAACTGGAATGTCATGTAAACAAAAGTGAGCATTTTTGACTCCTATGAGTACTACATTCAATCGAAAGAATAAAGGAAAAAACCTTTTAAAAGAATAAAAATAATGCATTGTTGAATAATTTGTTGTAATTTTAACTCTTAAATTATTCATTTGGAAAAAAAGCAGACAAAACTTATTTTAACACCCATACCCTAAGTATAAGTTATATAAAGAAACTTTTACGGCGGTTTTTGAGAGAGGCGTATTTGTTTTATACAAACCCCGTCTATTACCTTTCATTATTTTACAACAAATTAGGCAATATTACATTCTCCTTTTTTGTAATTTCCTCGATTGTACGAGAATAGAAGGAGGTGTCGAAAATGCTTACTTTCGCCTACTTAACTTTATGTTTTTCAGGCTTGTAATCAAGTAAAGTAATGCATGTGACGTAAAAAAAAATACAATATCTTTTAAACCTGAATTTTTTTTTCGATTGATGAATAAATCTTCGCCATTTTATTAAACTTTTAGTGCTTATTTTTAAAATTGAAAAAAACTCTTGATAACACGTTATTCAGTATTTTTTGATGTGTCTATTATTTTGATATTTTATTATGTTTGAAGGACCCCTTAGAGAGAAAAATTCGTAGAAAAAAACCTTTTAGTCTGTTACAAAATGAGTTTTTAGTTTAAAAGTTCATATTTATAGTTTTTTGCACCACAGCATGCTTTGAGGCCCAATAAAGCTGGTAAATTAAAACACATTAAGTACACCCAGGCTTGAAAAAAATCTCATTAAATTATTGTGTTCTCACCGAGAATCGAACCCATAACCTTTCGTGAGTGAGTCAAGTGTCTTAACCATACCACGGAGGCCGCTAAGTGATTTTGTTTGGAGTAATACATGTGATTTGTATTATAGCTTCTTAATAAAACACGGAATTATTATTTTTAGTCGACATCAATTTTACATTATCGTGAATAAAAAAAACTTTAATACAAAAATCGTATTAAAGATAAAAAAATAGTGGGGTGCAAGGGGTTGAAAGATTACTTCCACAATATGTAATAAAATTACGGTTAAATCCTTCCATCATTAATAAATAAAGTCTCTCGGAGAACACAAAGGAGCGTGGGCGGACGGGCACGTAAATGTTTTATTTTTAATTAGTCCTTAAGTTGATTAAAAAAGCCAACAGAAACCGCCATCGCGCCGGCCACCGGATGCGCTTCTTCCGTCTCGGCTTAATGCTGTAGAGGGAATAGAAAATAGAGTATAGAGAAATTTAATAGAATGCATTTATGTATGAGAACTGACCAAACCAGAAATATTATAAATTAGGATAGTAAGTGTACACGGTTTTTTTATACGAATTTTTCTCCCAAAGAGGTTCTCCAAATATATTAAAATGACAAAATAATGGACACATCTTAAAATATTGTATGCTGTGTCAGTTTTTTTAAAATTTTAAAAATGATTACTGAAAGTAAAACAAAATGGTAAGGGTTATACGTCATTAGAATGAAAATTTTCTGGTCTAAAAGATGTTGTGTTTACTTTTACGTCACATGTATTATTATTTACATGTATTAGTCTTTGAAATGAAATGTAAGGTAAATAAAAGTAAGCATCTTTAACACCTCCTTTTGTTCACATTTAATCCAAGAAATAAATGAAAAAACAAAAAAAAGAATGCAATATCGAGTAATTTGTTGTAATATAGAAAAGAATAATTATCGCGGTCAGAATTAAATTTAAACACTTTTCTCGAAAACCACTATTAAACTTTCATTATAAAACTTAAACTTTTAGTATTGACGTGAAAAAAAGTTTTATCCGATTTTTTTCGATTCGAGTTCAAGAGTACAATTTACAACAAATTAATCAATAATGTAGTGTCTCTTCCTTAATATCTCCTCCTTTCCTGTTTCCTCTTTTTTTTATTTTTCCCATTGAGTAATGGTATTGATTTCAGAAAATTTACACACAAATACATAAATTTCTATTTTTATTTATAAATATAAAAATAAAAATAAAATGGTGCATAAGGGAGGAGAATGGTGGTCACTCACAATAACAAAGATACAACCCGTCAGTTTCTCATCACTATGAGACTCGGAGTTCCAATGGCGATCTGATTTCCCGACAAATCGCTTTAACTATTTTAGCACAGAAACAATACTCTTACGTAGGACAAAAGCAATACAATATAATGCCAGAACCATAGAAATGTTGTTAGAACCACACACTAAAGAAGTTACTAACCACCTTCTTTAGTTAATTGGTCGCAGAGAGTCTGAGAGGTTGATGATGGCTGTTAAGCCAACACATTGCCTTATTTGAAATATGTTTTTTTTTGTAAATTGCAATTTGAAGATAACACATATAAATGTACATCTTACTACTTTTTTTACCAAGGTTTTTTTGATTTTTTTATTACTATGTTTTTTACTGTGTTTTTTTATACGTCTTTTGGTATGTTTTTAAAAATATTCTTTTATTTGTCTTTTACTTTGTATTTTATTAGGTGTGTTTTTTCATGTCTTTAATTTCAATTATTATTATATTTTTTCTATGTATTTAAGTAAAAAATAATTAACGTTTTTTAAAACTATGTTATTACTATATAAACTAACCTGTTCTAAAAAGATATTGGTTTTATTATTTTTTTTTTTTTTTTGTATTATTATTGTTTTTATATTTAACGGGATAAAACACCCAGTTAGACAGTCAAATCAATTTTGTAAAAATGTGTATTTAAAAAATGTTTATATATTTATTGATAATTCTTGAAGGAATTTCATTTTAATGATGTAATAACTTATATTTACAAAAAAGTCACAAAAAAAATTTGGTTGAAAGCACTTATTGGTGAAAAAAATAAGTGGAAGTATACCTAGTATTTTTAATAAGGACTTACATGTAAATATAAGTTATTCCATCAGTATAATTTTATGTATGGGAAATGAAATTTATTTTAATATATTGATTAATAATGTTTCCTTAAGTACGTGCTTCAAATAACAAAAGTACTAAAACCTTTTCTTAAAAAACAATTGAAGCACGTGTACAGAATGAGCAAGAAGCTGCAAAAGTTGCGAGTTGCGATAAAAAACGAGGACATGGGATCTGACGTTTTTCTAAAGAAAATGCAATATATCTCTCAGGCGCATCGTCACTCTTCTAACCGCACTGCGGGTTCTATAACGTAACTAACAATGTACCCTCTTTGTTGTGAGATAACCTTTATTATACCTCCCGATGCGAGGTTATCAGCTGGGAAGGAGAAATACCACTTCAAGGAGAATACAAATTCAAGAATTAAATAAAATATGAGAGGAATAACGCAATGGCAGTATCCACTGTCGTAATATTTTATTAGAATTACCAAAACAATATGAAACGAAGACGTTCAGCGGCACTAGAAATTGCATAAAAAAAAGGTTTTTTTTTTAATCATACAATTTTTTTTTGTACTTTCAGGAGTTACAACAAACTTATTTTGGGACAGAATAATATTTACATAAAGGTATGGTAATAATAATAATATAGTAACAAGTAATAATATTTACATAAAACTAAAATAAGAAAGCAAGCAAGTATATAATACAAATAAATAAAAACAATTCAAGATAAAAAATATTTTTAAATATTTACATATTGTAACAGAGAAATATCAGAAGAAAAAGAAAAACTTAAAATTAAATTTCACCTTCCACATACCTCCTTAAATTTTCTTAGACGCGGTAAAAATTGAATCTAAATTTCTCGAAAATATATGATAAAATTTATAAAAATAAACTCCTTTGATCTACGCCACAAGTTCACTCGAATAAACTTATGATAGTGTTGTGATAGATTTCCCATTTTCGGGAAGTCAATTCATCAATCAGCCGAACTCTCATCTAATTTGGATTAGTTTGATAGTATATTAACAAATATAATAAACCACTGAACTGTTAAATAGTTTTTTTATTGATTTAAAAAACATGTTTGTGTAATACATTCAAATATTTCAATTTTTGGGCCATTTGTCTCACTTTTAGAAAATAAGAATCGAATTGGGGTAGAGTAGGGTTCGAACCTTGGATGTATCTATTAAATTAAGAAATAAACAGACAGTTAAAATATCAAGGTCAATCTGCATTGCATAAGCTTAAACTACTTTACAATGTGGAATAATTACATGAGGTGGTGTTTTAAAAAAAAAAAATATTTTACCGGTCGAAAAAATACAAAAACTTATCAATCATCAATGGTATTTTGAAACACCGACTATTTTTTCCAATGCACAATTTTTTTAAGTCTCTAGATTCGTTATTTCAAAATAATTGCGATTCAAATCTTTATACCAAAATTAAACACAACAGGACATTGCTATATTTACTGATAAATATTATTCTTTGATGAAGTAAAAAAAGGAAACCAAAAGTATAGTGTGGAGTACAAAATATTTAAGGAAGAAGTTAAAATTTATATTATAGAACTTATTCAAAGGCAGTGTATTTTTAAATTTCATGGATATTTATTAAACGAAAGCCGAAAAGACATAATTGAAAGATGTCATTATTTTTATACAAACCATTATGACAAAATTATAAATTTTCACTTCCCGATTTTCTAGAAAGTTCCAAGTTACGTTGGGGCTGTTATATACATAGATTAATTTTATTACAGAAGAGAAATGTTTTTTTTTACGTAATGGAAAACGCGACTATATTATTTAAAATTATGATTTGAATTTTTGTTATAGAAATAAAATACGTGTGATACCATAAATCCATAATTTTAAGTATAACTCTAGCTTTCTCTTTTCAATGTACAGGTATATTTATTTATTTATTCATGTTTTTTTCCATTATAAACTGTGATTACTAATAAAAAAAATGTGACCTCACTGGGGTTACCCGTGCCGAAGACACTTAACGATATTCTTTTTTTATAAATATTTTTACATTTACTCGTCTTTTATTTCTAAATAAAAAACAATGAATATCCACTAGCAAACTTGAAGGTTTTATATTAAATTTGTAAAATTGTATTTTATTGTTTTTTTTTTTTTTAAAAAACTGTTAAATTAAAAAATCAAAAAACGGAAGAATAAAATAAACGAAAAAACATATTATCACGGCAAAAATATAGTTCTGTGAGAGAAATTAAACCAAAATCCTTTACACGTGTTTTTAACTTGATCAGGTTGAAAAATTTAAAAAGGAAATCGAGTGGAGAAATGTCCGCCTCGTAGTGTAGTAGTTGGCGCATTTGCCTATTAAGTCCTGGAAAATTTGACAAAAATAATTTTATATAAGGTTTCACTGCAATATTTCACTATCCTTGGACAGTCACCTGAAACCAAAGACAGGCTCAATTACTTTTCTGGAACAGATGATTTATTATGAAACACAGAGAGATAGATACGTTCCATTTAAATTACTAAAATTTTGTCCTGTGCACCGTCAGGCGCTGTGAGGGTTTGACGATGATACTCTATATAATAATAATACTGTGTTCAGAAGAACTAGCTAAAAGGCGTCGTATGCTTAGGTCAACTAGATCAACGCAACTGAAGCACTAAATTCTGTGAAATCCTGTTTGTGTACGCAAGACTTATAGCATGAGATGTTATCTTAGTAGAAGTGCAAAACTGTGACAGTAATTTGATTTATTTAAAGTTGTTCCTTAGCATGTGATACCAAAATAAATAAATTAAAAGTTCCCAATAAAACAACAATAAAGACAATGGGAGTACAATATTGTAAGAATAAAAATAATGTAAATGTTGTCTTGCAAACATTAGATTGGAACTTAACAAATAAATTAAATAACCGTAGGGGTTAAAACACGTTTATATAAAAATTGAATTCAATATTCCATGAAAATTCACTTTTGTAAAGCGCGCTTCAGTTGTTAAATAACATTAAAATTCAAATTTTCTGTTATAATATCGACTTTTACATTATCTTAAGTCAATTTGGTTTTCCGTGATTTAGATGCAATAGATTGATGTCTCAATAAAACTACATACTCTCAAAAAGTGGATAACATAGAAACCTCAAGTAGAAAATAAATTATTGGAGACATTTCTTAGTATCAAAAACCAGCACGTGTGAAGTTTGAATCAACTTCATATTACGAATTTTATCTTGGATGCGAAAGTAGCTTGGCCACTGGAAAGGAGTGTGGATGAGACATCCTTAGGATATTTTCATAACACAGCCTCAAGACGTCCTCACGTAAGCAAAGTGAAACCTCTTTTACAGGCCAGAAACGAGGGCGGAAATAGAAGTAAGTGCAAAAAATATGCCAGTAAAAGGGTAGGAAATATCCGACAGTATAGCCGCGCTGTGGAAATGCTTCAATTTTGATTGTGGGTACTATCTTGTAGTATCTGCGTCAGAAAATACGAACGTTAATAAATATAAATGTTTAGTTTACAGAGGAATACTAAAAAATATGTACATTTACGTTATAATACACACGTTTATTTAATTAAGTGAATTAAATTAATTATTTTTAAATATATTTAAATAATATCAATTTGTTTTTATGTACGACTTATATTTTTATAATTTGACAACTCACTAGTTTTGGCAACATTATGCCTTCTTCAAGGCTAATTACAAATCAAATAAATCTTAGTAATAGTCATATTTTTAATATGTTCCCTCTCCTTAAATCCACACACAAACCCCTCTCCTTTCTACTTTCGTAGCCACGCTCACTCTACCCTCACTGGGAAAATTTTATATGTTATGTTAGTTTGTAATTAACCCTGAAGAAGGCAAAGTGTTGCTGAAACTAGTTGGTTGTCAAATTATAAAAATATAAGTAGCACATAAAAACTAAGTGATTTTATTTTGATATATTAAATAAAAATATTCCACTAAGTAAGTGCTTCAAACATCAATAATATTATGAATTTTTTTTTAGTGATTGAAATAATACAAACATCACATGCAAATGTCAATAAAATTAGACTAAATTTGAAAACGTTGGATTATCTTAAAAATTAATATAATATTGATGGTAATTACACTGAAAATAATTTGAATACACCAGAGTTAAGAAAAATATATCAAAAAGTAATTAACTTTATGTTAAATTAGGAATTTCAGGTATGAAAAATAGTTTAAAATGTATCATAGTTTAATAAGTGTTGGTAAATATTAGTATTCAACCACTGACTGACTTTTTATGTCTACCGGTTTCGAGACGTATCCGTCTCTTCATCAGGACACTCACTACACCTACATGCAAATATTAAAATACATACAAGTAATATGTAATTGTTTAATCAGATATTTTTTTTGAGTACGTCGTTATTAAAAAAATTGAGAATTGAAAAACAGAGAAGGTTTTTTTTCAGATCATAGTGTCTGAAGTGGCCACTTTAAACATTAAATGACAGATTATATGCCCGTTAATGTTTACACTGCCATACTAATTTCTCAACATATTTTGTTCTCTGCAGCATTTAATAATTTCAATGATAGGTTGATAAAATGTGAAACATTTAAAAGCGTTAAGAAAAGATAAATACTTTTCTGACCTACAGTTCTTTAACTAAAGTATTTTATCGCTAAGAGCTGGGAAAACAAAAACAAGCGAAAATTCAAGAAATTTAAAGAACTTTGAAGGCATCTCGTATCTAAATCTTGATCGTCTGGCTGTGGACTTTAATCCTGTGACCCAAACCGTCTAAAGCTGTAAGTTTAGGATCCCTTCATCCCCTTGGGCGTGCTTTTCAAGCTTATAACCAATGTGCTATATGTCGATTGTTAAACAGTAAAACATAAATCGTAAATTTAAAAAAAGTTGTTATTCTCGATTAGAAAAAAAATTTACGAATGAAATAAATTTACTACAAGTTATCAGTTTTTAAATCAAAGCTTTCAAAATCATCAAATTTATTCCCTGTCCTCGTTCGAAATTTGGTATAAGTATGAATAAAAAAGTATTTCCATATAATTGTTGGAATAACCAATATCATGTTTCTGTTTTCTGATATTTAGATATATTAATATGTGTGTATGGTTTTTTCTTCTGATTTAACAATTTTCGAACTTTTATTTTGACAGTTAAAAATTTAAACTTTGAACAGCAAGTACACTTATATTTAATACATTGAAAATTTGAAATAAACATGATTATTTCATGTCTTTTTTTAATATTTTGATTTCAAGCAATCCAGAAAGAAAATTTTTTCGTTTTCATAATTTACCCAAACCTTTAACATGGTGGACAAAAAATGATTTTTTAAAAATAGAAAGTAATTATTGAAAGTAATAGTTTTTTCACTCTGTAAAAGCATAGACTCAATTTATTTATTTATTTATTATAATTATATTACATCCAAAAAATTATAATTTATGTAAAGTTGCTTTGACTGTCTAACTAGGGTTATTTACCCCGTTCTAAGACAGTCAAAAAAATTTAAAAAAACAGTAATCAATACATAAAAACAGTTAAAAATTTACAGGATTTACATTACCCTTATAAAAAATAATAACCTCTTTCGAAAGGTTTCTGTACTTTTTGACTTATGATCTTCTCGCTGCATGTTCATGCAAGTTCTTCTGCTATTTGAGGGGTATACTATCCCCCAGCAATGTCTCACGTGGGACAAGATAGAACTTAAAGCTCCATGTCTACGAGTATGGAGAGCTGCACTAAAATTACGGTGATGCAATTACTAATGTACGGTACATGAGAAACATATTCTAAAATAATTGCGTTCCACTTCTGCTGTATTTTATTACTTTTACCGAACCAAAAAACTTACACCTAAAAATACAGCAATTATTACTTTTAACTAAAGTTGTGGAGAATACTACGTTTTATCATTTCGTTTTGGGATTAATTTCTGTGCTATTTTAAAATAAATACATTTGCAAATTATTCAATGAAAAATAAGCTCTGAGATAAAACTACATTGCTGCACCGTTTTTAAAAATAACAATTTATCCAAATCCAGTTTTTTTCAATAGACCAAATGCGTTAGTTTTTTTAACGATGACTCGACAAAATTTGAGAAAAATGACTGTTTTCATTTCAAGTTATTCTAGAGTATTGAAAAAAAAAACAAAAACAAAATTAGAGCTCTAACGTCAATAACTCAATAAAATAAAGATATTGTAAATTAATATTTACTTAATTTGGTGAACGACCATTACCAGTTGGTATATTCAGAATCTGAAACTCTCTGACGGAGGATAATATTATATTTAGTTATATTGTTGCATTAAAGAGGGATTAAGTTTGATTAAAAAAATACTATCTATTTAATCAAATAGTAAACAGGCAAAGCTTTAAAGTTCTATTCCTCATTTATCGTTTTAATTTTGTGGTAAATATTTATAATAATTACAGTTTATTTCCTCATTGTATTAAAAACTATAAAAAATCACAGGTTACCATGTACCTGTATGGTTAGAAGAATCTTCAGAAAGCGTGATTTCGTCTAACTAGTTTCTTAACATTTTGAACTGTACTCAAAATTTAGTGTTTTAAAAACCCTTGTCTAAATTATTCAAAATGCTTATAATGCTAAAAACGTAATTTACCGTTTAAATCCAAAAAAAAAAAATGAAAAAAAAAATGGATACGTCTTATGTCTTGTGTCTTATTGACCAAAACTTATTTTTTCCCTAAAAATTGATGTTTACATTTTGAAGTGCGTCTTATCATTCGCAAAATACAATAAACTGATTTTTTTACAAACACGTTTTTTCAATATAATCCATAATGCGAAAAATATTTTTTAATGTTTTAAAAGTTTTTAAATAAGAAAAAAAGGTAACTTAAAGGGAGGTATTCTTTTTGTAACTTAAACTCTGAAAATAAACCAAGTCGGACTTTTTAAACTGGAACTCGTCCTAAAACAGTAGTCGTTTTGATATGTGATAATAATCACATTACACTTTGTGTCAAGATGGGGTGAAGTATAAAATGAATGATCCTTGAGGAGTACTTTTAAGTATTAATACTATGTTAACAGTGTTTTTTTATTAGATATTTTTATCATTCATGTAGATATTATATGTATGTACGAGTATATTAGATAGAGGCATGAAAGCTGTGTCCGATATTGGTTTGCACAAATTAGGAGAAAGGATTGTTCGAAGTCAATAAAGTGTTTTCTATGGATGATCCGACAATACCAGGAAGCATAAGCGGTAAAAAGAGAACAAAAACGGAGACAAAACTTTAATCAACGTTCGCATGTGTTCCTTAGTACCGCACGCAACCGTATTCACTCATTTCTATATAACACAAAGTAAAACGTTTTTGAGGAAAGAAAATCAGTTACGACCAATTATTTATTTTTTAAGGGACAGCTTATAGCTAATAACAGAAAATACAACATTAAACTTTAAGGTATGAGAGACCAATCATAAGATAAATATTATAGTTAGGTTTTACAATAGCTGAAGGTTAGATTAAAGTTTTATAAAAAAATGCAATTTTGATTTTTCTACATAAACATCGCAAAAAAACTATTGCTTACCAAAGAAAATGAAAAAGTGAAAGATAAAAGTGATATATTATGAGATTTTTGAATGATGATATTATACATTTAACTAATGAAAATACATGATTTTTTTTTCACAAAAATTCAATTACTCCTATTTATTTGAAAAATTAAACTATCAAACTAAAACAAAATTGAAATCGATCAAAAAGTTCATTTTTGTATGTGAAAAAAAATCAATTTGATACTCTGGATCGTTTCAATGGGTCAGGAGAGTGACTACATCCCCAACAAATGAATTATATAAAGGTAAATTTTTTAACTTTGTTAACATTTATATACTTTTTTTGGTTGGACAATTGTAAGAAAATAAAATAAATAAATTTGTGATTATTTATTTCATAATGTGAGGCTTATTCTATCACAATATCGTTTCGTAAGTTCGTTCGGTCGTCATATATCCATCTTACTCCAACCCGATCAATATCGTATTTCGCTTTCGTTCCCTTCCAAACAATACGAATGGATTTATGAAACGAATTTGGTACAAAGTAAGGCCCAAGTTTATTAGCAAAGTGATTTTGTACACAGTGATGACATGAATTGTAGCTAACGCATAGGATTATAAAATGGGGCATTATAGTAAAAGCCTTATTATTAACATGCGCTAATTTTACGAAGCGCAATATAATTTATTCGATCGTTTTGGTACATTTAGTTTTAATTACACATGTTCAATGCATTTGAACATCAAAGCAATAAAATAATTTCATAAACATAGAAGTAACACCAATTATGCACTATTAAAACAATCAAGTAAATTGTAGTGACGTATTAAAATGTAATATAAGTGAAAAGTTAGCGAATGAATTAAAATTTATCGCTTCAAAGAGCGTTATAAAAGTTAAATTCTGCCAATGGAAAGCTCTCGATACAAAGTTTCCGATACACGGGGAATGGAATTATTGATAGTGGAACCCGGGAATGGATTTGGTCAAATGTAATTGCAGAATTCATGTGCGAATAGAGTTGTTTGTTTCAACTTGTGATTAACGGCAGCGAGCGCTTCGTGCGTTTGTGATTTCCATGTAAATGCAAAATGAATTCGTTACAGACCGCAGATATTTTGGTCGGCTCCATGGAATTTTGTCAATTATTTTTAATGAAGGCTAATAATACAATACAAAGGGGAAATGAATTATGTTCCCGTTGGCAATTTATTTAATTCAGCAATAAATTAAAGCGATCTAAAAATTTACAATGAAAACATTAGCATTTTTCCATTTAAACTGAACGGAGTGATTAATTGCCAACATTTAAATAAAATTTTTTTGTTGTTCAAACTAATCAAACATGCAAATTAGATAGATCGGTAATTTTTTGTAGTCATTTATAAAACCTCTACTTTAAAAACCGTTAGAATCAATGCATCCATATTTGTTGTTTGTTTGATAAACACATCTGGACGTTGTATTTAAAATGTATTTCTCATGCTGAATTCCGACCATATAAACAAATGACAAAAACAAATAAAGTAAAAAGCAATTTTACAAATTTTTAGATCTAATAGATCTACAAGTATCACAACTAAATCTAATAAAATGTTTAAATAATGTAAGTGAAAAATACACGGATGATTAAGTGTACATATATGTGATTGCGTAAACGTATATATTATTGTAAAAAAAATGTGAAGGGTGCGTTTATGCGTGTGTCTATTAATACATATAAAAAAAAGTAATATTACGTAAAGGTAAAACATAAACGTAACTCGTAAAATAATGCAGACTACAATTTGTAAAATAAAAAAAAATTAATGGTTCATTGATAAGTTATTATTTTGTGATATTGTCTTCAAAAGTAATTTTCAGTGTCTTGACACGTCAATGTTATTAAAATAGTTGTGATATGTTTTTAAAATGCAAAAGACCATGTTATTCTGCGAACAATTTGTACGGTAATTTTTTTCATAGAATATAGGAGTATGACGGGTTTGGCGACTAGGCACGTTCAGCGTCACCTTCTCCAGCAGCTCGGAAAAGTCAACGTTTTCAAATGTGTGTATAATATAATTAAAAACCCGTATTGCGAAAAGTAACGAAATTGAATAAATACTAGTATTTTTCCTATTAACAAGAAAAAACTAAAAGGAATATTTGCTGACGTAAACTGTTTTAAAAAAAAAGTAGTTTGGAAGTTCAATAAGGATATATAAAATACACACAATTTGTAAATAAGCGTTGGTATTATTCTTCATATCGTCAATTATAGAACTACACCACCTTTTATAAATTATTTTAAAAAGGTGTGAAGCTAAATTAAATAAAAACGTTCAATTACTTACAAAATAAAACATAATATTAAATAACATATTGAAATTCGGACTTAATTGATATTAAGTTTATTTTCATTTTCTGGCCTAAAAGGATTTCAAAGAATATGATGTTCTCATAAAAAAACCCGTAGAAGCACATTTAACATACCTACTAATGAATTCAATAAATAAAAATAGTGTGTATTAAGGATTTAAACGTTATAATTAAAATATTCCATGAAACGTTGTTTAATAAATTTGATTTCTTTGTAGGCTCCAATAACGTTATACAGATAAATGTATCACGACATAAACAAACAAAAACATGTATATAAATATATAATACTGAACAAAAATAAAAAATAAAAAAGTAAAAATAAAATTATTTATCTAATTCTAATCTAATTACAGCAAGCACAAGAGGTTGCTTCTTTTTTGGTGTGGTATTTCGTTTATTGTTTCTGCACTTTTGATTAATTATGTCATTCTTTTAGTTAACATGTTGTAACTTTATATTATATTAAACATAAAAAAATTAAAATTATAATCTTAAAAGGAATGTTTGGTCAGCTCAATTCCTTTCAAGCATTGTACATAGATAACAGCGGGAATTAGAATTTAGTAGACCGTATGGAAATCGTTTACTACCTTTTAAGTTCTTCCGATTATTTCTTTCATGAAACACTTCACTTTTGCTAAAGCAAGGATACCGGTATCATGTAGATAAAAATGAGATGTTAATTTAAGACGGTTTACATAACACTAACTTCACTTTGTCCGAAACATGCTGACGCAGGATATGAAAAGGATTTATCTGAGACAGCTTTTCACAATGTGAATTGCTCACAGGACAGTAGAACAACAACAATTTGAAATATAAAAAATTTCTCTGAAGTATTTTGTTTGGTGTCTTCGGCACGGATAACCCCTGTGACGTCGTTATATTTTTATTATTAATAATTGTTTATTATTTGAAAAAAAATATATAAATAAATACATTCTCATTTGATTCTGAAGTACTTGATTTTCAACAGTGGGGTATAAAACATATTTTAAAAACCACTGTATTGATTTAAAAGCATGCACATAACCGTAATATCTTCATTTAATGAATTACATGAATTATGATGATGACCGTAAAAAAAGGCAAGTGGTATAAAAAATATTGAAATTAAATAATTCAGAGTAATCCATTATGCTCTGCTTCCTGGCCCATGACCTAAGCTCATTACGATGAGCACATTTAGGCAACCCGCAGATTGTATGAATTACAGTGAGAAATATTTTAAAATTTGAATCGGGTTGGGGTCCCGTGGCTAGTGTTGCTGACTCAAGAATCAGAGGTCCGAGGTTCGAGCCCCACTGTACCCCAACTTGATTTCCATTTTCTTATGGTGAGTTCTTTACTACTCGTTGAAAACGGCCACCAAAATTTAAATGTTTGCGTAAATTATAAAAACGCAAATGTTTCATTTTCATTAAAAAAAAAAAAACAAACAATTAAATTGAAAACAGTATTTTTTTATTGTGAATATTACATAGGTACACCGAATTTTTAGATCGAATACATTTTCGCTAGGTAAGCAAACGATATACTAGAACCAGGGCTATTATTTCTATCATGTGAAAATTGGCTGTCTAGAAATCGTTTTGTATCCATAATTTTTCTATTCTGATAGGAAAATACAGGATGTTGTACGTGGAGCAATATTATTTGTATTTTTCTCGTGAAATTTTCAAGAGCTGGTTCACAATCTAAAGTTTCCCAGAACAATATGATGCTGTGCAAAATTTAATTTGCGCGTCTTGTGTTACCGGAAGGAAATGGAAAATGGAAACGTTTTTGTCACGTGACTATGGAATGTTATTTTTACCTACAAGTGCTCATTTATCGAGGGCGTGACTCTGTATGCAACATATAATATAAAAAAAAACTTTATTTTAAATTATTTTTTATTAAATTTATTACAATATGTATACTTACATAAGTTACAAATACAAAAAAAACTATTTCATAAACACAATTAAAAAATCCCACAAAGACATCTCCTGGGTATGGGTTTTTAATTGAAATAAAGTCTGCCGAAAGAATACGACAGATATCAAAAAGTAAAAAAATAAGTGCTTATATTACAACACAATTTTTTTATCGCTAAAAATATGAAAATTATAATAAGAGTACCTTTATTCTATACATTAAAAAAGGAGCTATGTAAACCTGCTTTTTATATTGTAACGATCATATTTCATTCTGCCCCGTTTAAGCAGAGCGTAATTAAGCACGAGTCTAAATGATATTTTGCTTCGTTAAGATTCTAGCATGGCAATACCACATTAAACTGTGCATTTCTAGAAAAAAAAAATGGCCCGTGAAAAGCGGAGGAAACGTGCAACGTTACAAAATTAAAGATGTAGTTATTTTATTATCGAGGAAGCTTGGCCTTACGGCATGTAAGTACTATGTAATTGAATTTGTAATAGTATTGTCTTTTCAATTTGCCAGAACACGGAATGTAAATTGTATTTTTGACCATAATTATAGGCTTTTTAAAAACCCCATTTTATTTTCATATTTAAAATATATGGTATATTAGCATCTTTATTTTGAATTATTATTACATCTGTCTAAATTTTGACAATTTACTTAAATTTTTAAATATAAAATCTGAATTGTTTAACCGGATGCCATTTAGACGACAATAAAGTCGGTCGGAGTTTTATTTAGAGGAATGACGCGGACAGCTGTGGCTTACGCTAAGATGTTTGCCAGATGTACCTTTAAAAACTGGAACCTTTCACAAAATACTTCGGCTATTTGAAAAAAAAAAAAACTTTGATTGTCTACAAAAAAGATTTTAAGCATTTAACGTGGATGATTGGTGTCAAGAATCAAATATTTAATATTTATTTTCATTTTCATTTAATTTCCAAATCATTGCAATTTGGACTTCTAGATTTTATATTTAACTAGGTAAACGCACAAAACTTTATTATTTTTGCTTGAAAGAATAAAATTGTAATTTCGAGAAAATGCCTTTGTTATTTTGCAATTACCTGGTCTACATATTTTAATTAGCAATTCACAGTGATTAATGGAGGCTCAGAGATTATTTAAATTTTGAATCCTACTTTTTATCTTGATTCTTCACACATCTTGTAGGAAGGTGGGACATAATTATTGTCCACATTTTGGAGAGATTCTCATCTTTACTGGTTGAGCGACAGTGGTGAATAGCGTATATTTTGTGATATATTTGATCTGCATTTATTTTTTCAGCTCACTTTGTGAATTGTCTCACAACAATGCACTGAGCGTAGCTGTCAACCAATAAAGGCACCATTTCATGTTTTTATATAATTAAGGTTCCATTTTTTTTTGTAAATCTTTGAAATTTGTTGATACATTGAGTATTGACATTCTCTTATTATACCAAAACTGGACACATTTTTCACACTCCTCAGAAAAGGACGCCACAATATCCATAATTTCAACTAAAAATTGAATTGCAACAAATTCTAATAACTAATCTCTACCATATTGTCCGTATAAAATGCATTGCTCAGTTTTGGAGCAATGAAAAATGAGTGTCTTTGCCCGAGTTTGGATTTACAATAAGGTATTTCAAGTAAACTATTCAATATTTTATTTAAATTTTTGAAAAAAAAAAAAAATATTATCATCATTTATTTTCATGCGGACTTAAAGTTTAATTTTTATACTCAAGAACAAATCAATAAAAACAAAACTTTAAATATACTAAAGATTGGATAAAAAAATAACAACTCCAAGACAAAGTCAGGTATATGTATTTTAGTGATCGTTTATACACCAAAAAGTCTAGATCCTGTGGCAAATTTACGGAACGATATATTTGGGACATGCAGACCATAGTTTTTATTGATGTATCTCGAAATATTTATATTATTTATTGATTCGTTGTTGCCATTGAACGAATGATATTGTAAATATTAAATAATAAATATGGGTATTGTGTGAATGATCTATTTGCCAACATATATGTTTGTGGATTATTAAGATAGTGATAAAAGGGTATTCGCAAAGTTTTGTTTTTTACCTAATAAAGCTCAACCGAAATCAAGTTAGGGTTATCACTAGAACCCGCACAGGGCACTGCAGATTGAACAAATACCTTACTAGAATGAACCTTTCCAAAACGCTAGATGTAGGTTCTGCAGTGCAGACGAGGAAACACATTTTATATGAATGTGGTGCTTTACATTACAAAAGGAGCTTCATCCTCAGGGGACCACCAGTTAAATCCGAGGATGTTAAAGAGCTCGCCCGTTACCCAATAGCCCGATACTGTACAGATCTGGGCTTGGAGGGGGAGACTTATCAAAATGTAAACTCTCGCCTTCCACACAGTAGCAAGGCTCTTTATGAGTTTGGAGGGCGATATTTTTTCACGAAAACCGGTCACAATAGATCTTCACAGGTCGCAGTGACGTCAGGAGCTTGCACAGCACTGACCCCAACCAATAAGAATAAGAATGAGAACGTGGATTATTCTTGTTATATATCTAAGGTAAAGAGACCAGTCTTACATTTCAGATGCCAAACCAGGAGCAGTGAAATATATTACAGAGGAAAACCGTTTTTAAATAAATACGAGTACATAAGAATTCCATAATATTTTGATAAAGTCAATTTTATTTCACAATGGCAGGATTTCTCCCAAAGGAGTTATTTACATTAAAATTTATTCAACAGAGAGGGAAAACATTTTTGAGAAGTAAATATAGAAGTGTAGGTTTTAACATGACTTATGACCTGTCATTGGTTGGTTTTTTTTTTTTTTTTACATTTTTCATTTTTTTTTTGCACCACAACAGGCCAGGAGGCCTAATTACAGTGGTGAATTACATCACAGAGCACCCAGGCTTGAGAAAAATCACATTTTAATTTTTGTGTTCTCATCGGGTATTGAACCCGGAACCTTCCGTGCGTGAATCAAGCGTCTTGACCACTACACCACGGAGGCCACCAAGTTTAGGTGGCCACTTTTTGCACTGTGCAACATTTACCTTTCTGCATATGTTTAAACATCTACATTTGTCTAACTATTCCATCTGTTGACTATTGTGAAATGAAAGAACTGAAACCCTTATCATGTGGGTGAGATTGATCCGGCTGAACCAATCGACGCATAAAAACTATTTTTCAATTTTCAACCAGCCAATAACAGGTCTTTAGCTCTGTAAATGCTTAGACTTAAATATTTCCTTCTCAAAATTGTTTTCTCTCTCTGTTGAACAAAGTAAGATTTAAATAACTCCCTACGGAGAAAATCCAGCCCGTCTGCAATATTTGGACTAAAAAAAATTTTTATAAAACTAACTGGTATAAGAGGTATAGCGATTGAAAAATGTTTTTTTTTAAAATTAAATCTAAATGAAATAAAAAAAAATATATAAAAATTAATTGCATAAAATAGTCCATATCTCTCAAATACATATTTCAATGCATCCCTCGCAATTTTTACTCAGAGTTGAAGTACGGGTTCATAGGTGGTGCGCTGTTCGGAATGCCGGCAGATCCGGACCAAGGAAGCTGCAGTAGGAAATGTGTTTTCCATATCTGATAAGTGCACCGTAAAGCACGAATGTTGAGTGCACCAACAAAAAGCTCCGTCGGCTTGCCAACAACCAACTACTTGCTCTCCCCGCACCCAGTGGACATTACACAACTCAACTGGTTATTCGTTTGACCCGAAACTGAATCGCTTTACATACGCTTTTATACAATACAGATAATATAATTTTACTTACATATTAAAAATACAAAATGATTATATTTTTAAACATAAGCAACTATTCAAAATATCACGCTATTCCTTTCAGCCTAAAATTGGCATTTAATTAGTAAACAGATAATTATTATTTTATTGGGAAAACAAACAGCATGTACAAAATATATTGACAATTTATTTGTATACTAGCGAACCTAACATACGTTGTCCTGGCCGAACGTTGACTTGCCAGCTATTAGCTTGGAAAAAGTTTTTTTATAAGTAGGTATCTAGATACTTGTTTATGATTGAATTCCAAAACTAAGAACTATAAATATTCAATTATTGAATTTAAGTAGGTATTTAACGGTTGAATTCCAAAACATAAAATAATTCATTTTCGAATTCAGAATTATTTTAGCATATGTCGAACTCGACTCTTCTCACCAACACAGGTGCACTCTATACATGAATGGGATTTTAAAAAGTGGACTAAATGTCAGATAATATTGTTTAGGTATTACCAAAAATCCAGTAAAAAGAAACGAATGGGAAGAAATTGTAAGGAATGTAAGGAAATAATCTGATTGGGAATATTGTTTGTAAACATTCAAAAACAAACTATTTTAAAACACAAAAAAAACAACATCGTTATTTTTTTTTTGTATATGCATTTTTGTCGAATGCAACCCTGGTAGGTCGATGAAAAAAATATTTAAGCTTCTAACTTTTTTTTACAGAATTGATTGAAAATTTTAATATCCACGAACACGCGCAGCGCAAAGATCTACATTTCACTGAAAACCGCACGTACATCGGTTAAACTGTTTAGGAGAAGTTTAGTGACATAACATGTACAGAAGAATTATATATATAAAGATTAATATAGGACATCCATGCAGATACAAAAAAAAAATTACACTTAAGGCAAGAAATTAAACAAAATAGAAAGTAAAAAAAAATAAGAAATGAAAAAGGTGTATAAACTAATAAAATTAATTAAGTATCTGCTTCTCTCAATATTTCTATGAATTAAAATTTGTTTTGTTTTAATTTCGCTGTCTAGGCATTACATCATCATTTCATGTCCGCTCCCTAGTCGGAGCATATGGTGTCAACAAAGAGCCTCCATGCATCTCTATCGGCTGCTTACTCTTATGCGTCCTTCCAGGTTTGCGTCCCGTAGTTTTGACATAAACTGCCGACAAAAAGTCAGCAGAGGACGTCCAGGACGACGAAAACCTGATGCCTTGTTTTGTAGGCAAGCGTGGTTAAGGCTCTCAAGAGGCATCCGCGATATATGGTCCAGCTAACCGTATCGCTTCCGCTTGATGCCATTTTTCACTGAGTTACCGCGTCCGTTTTCTAATTACTTAATTCCCTACAAAGACAAAAACCGCACACCCAAAATTCTTTTGAGACACCTTTTCTCAAAACTCATGATTTTGCCATTTTGGGCCCTAGTAAAGTGCCATGATTCGCATCCGTAGAGGAGAATAGGTGTTATGCAGGCCTTTTACAGGTGGCATTTGGTTTTCACTAAGTAAATATTCAATCTCCAGACAGCCTTCATACTGGTAAATGAGGCGTCTGCTACTCCTAGCCGCACTCCCACTTCTTTTCGAGAGTTTCCATTTTATATCAAATTAGACATTTCAACTTATTTATGGAATTGTAATGAATCTAATAAATTTTTAAAATTAAAATATTAAAATAATGAGTAACTCATAGGAATGTATGAGTCATATATTAATAGAAGAAAAGTTGAAAATAAACGTAATTTTTTTCTTATTGTTTTTGCTAATAAATTGATCCTGAACATATTAGAATAAGCATTAAAAAAATATTAAAAAGAAAAAAAATGACGTTTTTTGTTCAATTTTATATTTTATCTCTTCAATCATTAACAGATAGTCTCACATTTCAAATTTCTAGCATACGCGTATTTTTTAGTGGATTATATGCTAAGATTATGAAAGAAAAGATGTTATTGGTTTTACGTAACCAAAAAATACTTTTATGACGAGATTTTTGTTTGGCAATATCTTCGTGTTTCTTTCTTTCTTTTTATAATACGCAAAAAAAAAACTTTTGGGAAAAAGTACGTGCTGATTTATGACACATTTATATTTTATTTGAGTATTTTAAAAACAAATAATAATTAAAGCAAACGAAAAACAGTAAAACAAAACGCATTAAATTATGTGTAAAAATCTAATCGTATTTATTGAGTTCTTGTAAAATCCATTTTTAATGGTTTTTTTTTAAATTCAGTAGCTGTTGGGTTAGTTTTATAACAATTTAAAGTTCATGACAAAGCTAAAATAGATATGATGAGTGTAAACAGTTGGTTGAACGACAAATTGCTTACTCTCAATGCAGAAAAAACAAAGTTTATTTATTTCAACCCATCTTCGGAGGGAAAACCAACCCCGGATATGAATTAAAATCGCATCATTGCATAAATAATGTTAATTGTAAATGTACAATATTGGTCTTCACTAATATAAAATATTTGTGTGTAAAAATAGATAAGTTCATTAGATGGAACCTACAAACTGAAGAAATTTATAATAAAATAAAACGTTTGATTAGTTTATGGATACCTTTAAGAAATAAGGATAAAATAGCTAAAACAATTGTATAATGGATTGGCTGGGGAAGCTGCACTAAAACGACTATGGTTTCACCAGCTATAGCTCAAAAATTAGAGATAAGAGTTATATAAATAAAACCATACTGATACTCAATTGATTCGCTTTTCAAAGAATTTCAAGTGCTGGATGTCAACAGTAATGGTGTCAACAGTATATATTGAGGTCAGTAGCGGTCACGCATCTCAACGGGGAAAAATACGTAACGGTTTGCCATGCTCATTATACTAAACACTCCAATAGGGATCTGATTCTACAGAGAGGAATTAATACTTTTTGGGCTCAAAGGCAGCAATTTATATAAGCCTGAGGATATGTAAACTTATCCCAAATTCGTGGAAATGTGGTGAGATTGCCAGGTTGAGGAAGGTGTTGACTGTATTTTAAATTTGTATTGGTCAAAGGGAGTCAGATAAATTGTTGTGCGATATAGAAGGATGTACGCTGATTTCTAGTTTTAGAAGCAAATGTGCGCTTCTACAGCTGATTATGATAGGAAAGATCGAGGGAAAGCGTGGAGTTGGAAGGCTACAGATGTCCTGGCTGAGAAACATCCTCTACTGGACGGGAGTGCGTGGGGTTGAGGCGCTGTTCCAGTTGGCGCAGGACCGGAATGCCTACTCTAGAGTGATCACCAACGTCGGGGCGACCTAATATGGCACAGAAAGCAGAAGAATAAACAACTCAATGTATATTGCTGTAATAAATATGTTTAAAAAAAGATTTAAAAAAAAAACAATCTGCCAAAAATGATTAAAAAACGACCCTGTCGCACAATGAGTCGCGCGCATTCCTCCCTAATAGAAAATTCACAGTTTTAAAGGGTAAAAACTGATTTACACCGCTATTATTAATCACTTAAATCGTGTGAATTTTCTCTAAGGCCGTATTTATTGAAAAGCCTTATCGTGTGATTTATCGGATCCGGATAATTTTATACCACAGATAGAGGCCTCAAACAGGATTTGATTTATTCCCGACTTAATGTGCCAGGACGTCAAGTGGCCATAATTTATGTATTTCGCGGACGGTGCTGTCATTTGAATACCGACGGAAATCTGGGTTTCTTGCCGTCTCGATACTGTTAGGGTGTGTGGGGTCAGACGTCACATTTGTATGATTGATGAACAGCATTAGTTACGAGGATTGGACGCATTAACAACCACTACAGGCCTATTCTCTAATTTCTCTATCTAAGCGACTGGCAACCTTCTAAATGTATTACGTCCCATCTCACATGCTCGCGAATAAAACCTCTGCTTGGGCTTTAAGATAATACGATATATCGACGGTTCAAGAGAATAATCTAGTTATATTACGTAAACTCGCATTTTATAGTAGACCGAGAAAACATAAAAAAAGCGCCCACGTTTATAATCATGATCAATCAAATTTGAGCTGATGTTATATTATTTGGCTGTGCCACATTTATTATGAAGGTTGCTATGTTATAATTTAAATCATCATCCATCATCATCTGTTTCCACACCTAATGATGCATATGGCACTGAGCAGTGTATCTTAATCATTTTTGCTACACGAAGGTAAGATGATCAGTCTTACGCTTCAGGCACCAGTCCAGGGACTATGAAATATTGTAGTGTAAAAACAAATTTTTAAATAAATATTTAACCAGGTCGGGAATCAAACCTAAGACCCTTTTCATGCTATGCAAATGCACAGACAACTACCGCACGAAGCCGGAAAATTCAATTTTAAATTTACCTCCTGGTATCTGATAAAATAGTAGTGACTTCACCGTGCGTGAAAATACTTTTTTTTCTATGGAACGAGGTACTGACCAATGCAATGATTGCAATACTTATTTTTGAACCTACACATCTAAATACTTTTTGGTTTTTTTGTGATACAAATTCATCGTGTCGTCGCTTGTGACTATTCAAGTGATATGAACCTAGTTTAAACCATCACCCCATCGGGCCCTGATTGCGGGGAGAATTCGAACAGTAAGGTGTAGGACTCCAGTATAAGGTGAGTGGTTGCAATCATTTTGTTTTGGAGTTCACAACAACTTTAGTAACGCAATTGGCAACCAAAATATATAAATCCACGAACCAGTGACCCGTTAATCGACGCCCATCGATTTTTCCATAGGTGGTGAGATCATTATTTATAAGCAAAAATATAGAAATATGTAAAAACAAATACACTAAGGGACTTTTTAAAAATTTTGGTATTTTCAAAAAATGGTGAATAGGGCTATAAATTATATTTTTTTATCCTAGCCATCAATATGTTACTTGAAATAAAAAAATCTTATTTTACAAATCAATCATCTAATTGAATTACAGTCCTTGTTTACAAAAAATTGTACAAACTCAAAATATTGTTGATAAATCCACCTGGTCCATGAAGAAGTATAGAAATTGAAAAAATAACATTTTCAAGCGTTGCCTAGTATGTAGGTGAAATAATTCAATTAAAAGAATCTCACCCGCATAAATAAAGGTTTCAGCTCTTTAACTTCACAAACATTAACAGATGAAAGAATAGAAGGAATATAGACGTTCAAATATGAGCAGAATGGTGAATGTTTCACAGTGTGTAAAGTGGCCACTTAAACCAGCCATTGACAGGTCATAAGCCCTGTAGATGCCTAGATTTCCATATTACCTTCTCTTAACTGTTCTTCATCTCTGTCGTAATATGTTTTATTTGACTGTTTTTTTTTAAATCTAATAATAAAAATACTTTATATTTTTATTCTACTTGTATATAACATAGAAATTTGTTTAGTCTCCCCACCAGTCTAACGATGTCGGTCACGACGAAACCCGGTCACTGGTGAAAATTTTTAAAAATAATTATAAATAAAAGTGGAATAAAACTATAAAGTATTTTTATTATTATAATTGAAATGCAGTTCCACCAAGAAATGTCAGTAGAAAAACTCAATATGTTTTTTTAAAAATTTATTTTTATTTCATAATACATTTTTTTTTGTACTCCCAGGAGTTATAAAAAACTTATGTTTGAACAGAATAATATTAACATAAAGGTATGGTTATGTTAATAATAAAGGAACAAGTAATATTATTGACAAGAAGGTGCAAGTTTCTGCTGGCAAAAACCAAACAGTTTGCTTAAACCAAAGGAATAAAGTATGTATAAACCAAAAACGGAAATATTTTTACACATAATGGCGAAGGTGAATGATTTTGTGGGTTAAAAGCGAGTCAGATATACTTAAACTTTAAATTTATAAAATTTCCGCACTGTAATATGATTCATTGTTCCACTCAATATACTTTGTGTCTATATTTATAAAATTTCAAAAATGATTAAAGAAATGTCGAACATTACAAACCTTACTCATAATAAATTCTCATCTTGTGGGTTAACTATTATCCGGCTTATAAAGCATTGAACAGAATCATATCCATCTTTATTTTTTATTGTTATGCGAAATGTCATAATATTTTACCTTTAATCTTGTTGCATATACATCCGTTAATTGTTGAGCTTGATATGAGTCTTATAACATGTTGTAGTATTCTTGATAAAATTGAGCAGATTACTTGTGCTATTCAATATTTAAAGTACTTTCAGTGAAGCATAACAAGTTCTATATTCACGAGACACACAATCCCAAAGAGATCTCAGAGAGAATGTTTTTCATATAAAAATATAACATTATTATATCACTTTTAATTCAACCGGAGCAATAGACACAGAAAAAGTATTGATGTCAAATATACCCATAGAACGACAAACTGTCATAGTCAATTCATAGAAATTCAAAAACAAATTATTTCAAACCATAGATTTATTGTATTAATTATTTAAATATTTATTTTTCTTTTTTTTCTCGTACCATATTTTTATTTTGCGTTGTTGAAATCTTCTATGCTAGAGAATCAGGATAAAAAAACTACTTTTAGTTTTAATCAAATATGTATATACGAAATTCCATATTTTTTCCAAGTTTTAAAAATGTGGTCTAATTATTTACATACTGATAAATTCAATTTCTTAGATTCAAATTATATTATGGATATGTAATTACGTTCTTCATCGCTACACGCAAAACGACAACCTGACGTGGGAGGACGATAATGAGTTGGCAACCGATAGAGATGCTTAGAGGCTCTTTGCGGATACCATATGCTCCAACTAGGGACCAGACATTGAATGATGATGACGTTGAAAGAGATCACTTGTATCTGGAGAAATAAGGGTCCAGGATAAGGATTTTACAATTTTCATGTTGCACTAATTTTAAAATTTGAGTATCTACCCGACAAAAAAAGTTTGCAGAGATCGCTTTTAAAAGCATTCAGCCTAATTTTATCCTTTTTAGTTATTTATAAATCTACTGATTATTGAAGTTCAATATTCATTTTGAATACTAGAATTACCTTCATCCGAAAGTCCACTGTTACACTACGTGTCTCGTATACGCTGAGCGGATCGTCTAATTTTATCTCTAAACGTATTTACTAAAACGTAATACATTATTTCAATGTAAATATGTGTCTAAGCACGGTTATGGGTGGGAGGGGTGTGCATTGGAGTATAATATATTCGCGTTATAAGCGGGTTACCACGTGGCTAATGACATGTAGTATTTATAGAGTATACAAACAGGCCTACGTCATCTTTTGAGCAAACGTGAAATTAATTAAACTGATAGAAACTTGAAAGTTAAATAACCTTCGCTTTTCCACACGTAACAGTATTGGAGCAATTAATCACCACCACTACATCCTTCTGATATTCTTTTGAAATTAATTCATACTCTCACTTAAAAATACTTCTTATATAGATTTTGCGATCTGTTAAGACAGAAACTCAATCTTGGTCCAATGATGCAGATGTCCAACTTTCTTTCCATCTTTTTGGTGGTATACGACCCTCTAGAGTCTCTTGCATCACGACCTCGGGAATCCTCCATGGGTTCATCCTTTCAACGTGGTATCTCCGGAACCATCTTTTCTGCATACTTTCGTCTCCTATATTACAGATTCTGTGAACCTCTTTGTGAGGTATCGTATCTCCAAAGGTAATGTTTCTATTTCTTAGAGAAAATCCTGAAAAATTCAATTAAAAAAATATGAGTCCGCCTCGTAGTTAATTATTTGGCGTGTTCGCTACCTCGCTTAGGGTCTTGTGTTCACTTTCTGGCAAGGTGGGTATTTAATTAGAATAAAAGGTGGTTCACAGTGCAAAATTATGACGGTCCCTACGAATACTATTGAATTTGCATTTTGCGAGTTGTATAGAAGAAAAAAAATTACAAAATCAAAGCTTGATATTTTGTAAAGAAGTTATCAGAAACGGTTTTAAAAAGCTTTCATATACTTAAATATCGAGGGTATTCTGGCAAAAAACGTTAACTCGAAAATATGCGGATTTGACTTAATGATGCTGTTTTATAAAGTTTTTAACGCTCTGCAAACTGGAAAAATACACTAAATCATATTAAATTTCATATATCTGTAGTTTAAAAAATAAATTTAAGGTTAAGTCGTATACCCGGTATCGTATTCAGGCTAAAAGCTTTAAATAATCTTATATTTACTTCATATAAAATTAAGAAACGGAAAAAATTAAAAACATGTTCTTAAATGAGCACTTAACATCTTACTTTATTGAAATAAGATATGAAAGAGTAAAATTGGAACCAAACTTAAATGCTTGATTTCTCAAAACAGGGATTTGAGAGTTGAAGCTTTTTGCTAGTATACCCACGACATTTAAAAGCTTCTTAAAAAATAATCAACCTTATTTTGGCTTTGCTGTTAACCTCGCAATATGCAGTTTTGATGGTGTACGTAGGGGCCATCGATTTTATTGTTCCTGGACTGACACCTGAAACTTAAGACTCATCGCCATACCTTACAAGTAACATAAATTATCCGTACCCTATAGTAAAGATCGGAAAATGATGATGAGCACGAAACAGTTTACTAAATAGTGAGCTGTTTCGCATCGAACAGTAAACCGTTTCGCATCAAATAGTAAGCCGTTCAGCGCGAAACGGTTTACTATATAGTAACTACTAATTAGTATACCGTTTCGTGCTCATAACTGCAGTGCATTGGAATTTTGGAACTTCAGTCGAGGCAAATCTGCTTTTATTCGTACTATACATAATTCGTCTTATGCTTACACCAGTCCAAGGAATGTATAAGATAATTTTAGAAAAAATCACCAATCATATTTATATTTCATATCGACTTAAGCGATAGTCAAATCGTTCATTTTTCAATCTTTTATACAAAAACATTTAATTTTTCAATAAAGATATTTGTCGCGAAAGCGATGAAACCGGTAACTGATTATTCAAAATTTGTGTTTTTAAGTATTGTTCGTCAATTTATTTCTAAAACAATCATAGTATAAAGTTAGCTCGCCCTCATGGTGTAGTAGTCAGCGCGTTTGGCTACCATACAAAATGTCTCGGGATCGATTCCCGACATGGTAGAGATGCAATATTATTTAAAATTGTGTTTTTCCACTAGAATATTTCAAAGTCCCTGGACTGGCACCTGAACCGTAAGACTGATAATCTTACCTTCATGTAACAAAAATGATCAAGATTGCTGCGATTGGTGTACCAATACAGTGCCCTATGCACCATTTGGTGCGGAAAGGGAATGAGGATAACGATGCATTGGTAAAACTATGACATTACGCAAAACAATCTTGAAATAACTACACTATTTCAGGTGTTGTACATAATTGAAAATTACTCAACACATCTATTATCAAAGTTTATGATTAAATTAATTGATAAGCAAATTAGACGGTTTGCAGCAAACCTATTAGTGAAATATCTAATCGTGTTATTAGTTTCGGCAATTATTTTCCAAAAACGTGTTAGGTAATTACGTTTATTCGTATTTCAGAAGTCAATAAATTACCTAATATAGCACGTATATTACCTTTGTATAATCACTATAAATAGTAAGTGGGTTGTTTCAAACGAGGAACGAAACGATATACCAGTTTATACAAATAATAATCAGTTAATTAATAAGTAACTCATTCCAAAAATATCATAAACCTGTTAATATTTCATACAAATTGCCGATTCTGTTTTAATTGGTTAAGTCATTTGGAGCAGAAAAAAGAGAGAAATTTATTTCTTTTGGATAAAATTTATGTGAAAACATTGTGAGATCCCGAAAAAGGGCACTATGTTGGAAGCCACTCAATTCACCAACGCAACGGTGCGCAATTTGTGAACTGTATATATTTTTTTGTTTTTCAATATTTTTTATATTTTATTATTTTTAATAAATCCTACAAAAAAAAAAACCTTACGGATTATTGTAAGATTGTACAAGTTGTTAAATTGAATCTGCATGTATTAAATATCTATACCAAATACTATTTTTTTTTACTTATAAAATACTGTTTGGTTAGAAAAGCAAAAGCTGACTATTTCTTGTTTTTTATTTCCTCGGGTAAAACGTTGTAAAGTCCCTGATTTATAAATCTTGTTCGTCCATGCCTTGTTTTTTAATATGTATATATTACATTTAAGCCTATCTTGTATTATTTGAATGTTCATTTTTTTGTCATAATTCGATACCGTGTCTGTAAGTTCTTGAAAGAATATATTTTATATTGATTTCAGGGTCTCTAATTGGCAAAGTTTAGGCATAATCAAATATCTAATTTAAATATCAAAAATGGTATTAAGGTTTCTTTATTATAAAAAACTAATGAAATTAAATAAAATAAAATAATAAATAAAAGCACATTGGTCTTGAAGGCGTGTTTTTTAATTTATTGAAATCAACAATCATACGAAAATTGAATAATACATAACACATACAAAGTAATCACAAATAATTATACCGAGTGCGGGTTTCACATATAAAATTTAATATGAAGCATAATATAACTAGAGTTTGCCGGGGTTAAAGGAAATAGAATAAAAAATGACCGATTGGAAAAAGTAATAAGACGAAGTAAATATAAATGATTACAAAAAATAATAAAAATAAAAGTAAGGAAATAAATATTTATACATTTTGCTTGCGAAGAATTTCCATCGTAATTTCACAGGTTTAATTTTTTTTTTTAGTTTTATTGAAAGGGTCTATCATTCTTAGTGGGAGTGAGCGTTATATAAGCTCCTGACGTCACTGGGACCTGTGAAGATCTATTTTGACGGGTCTATCATACTAAAATGATTGTCATATAAGTAGCGTCCTCAATGGGCGCATTTTAAAAATCCAGCAGCACAATCACAAATGACTATCGACGTGCTAATTAGCGGCGTGATAACAATTTTTCTCCGTGGTTGTTTATCGTACGCGCGGTCACAATGAAACATCCGTGGAAGTTATCGATCGGGATTATTATATTTTTTAATATTGTCATACTTCAACTTGATGCTTGGCAACACCTAATATTAAATGTCAAAATTCAAAATATTTACGTTTTGCAACGCATAATCAATCACATATTTGAATTTTACCCTTGTAAATATGGAATATATTCCTAAACTGTAAGTAAAATAATTTAGTTTTATTTTTGTTGACAATTTATCATGCTATTTATTTGTTTTGAATCAAATTGAGAAAGCTATTAAACGAAACAATTGTTGAAGGCGTTTGGCGTTTTGCAACGCGACCGCGAGCACTTCAGCGTGTTTATAATTGTTCGTTGTGATCGCTCAAATACTTAGCACGTTTTTTAGCACGTCGATAGTCATTTGTGATTGAGCCCCAGATATGATAATTATAGCGATAGTATATAGGTATGTTAATCGGCTATTGAATTTTTGGGTATTCTAAATTACAAAAGAGATAAACAGTTTAGTGGATTCTATTTCATAATTGAACATTGTATATAAATAAACCTGCAAGTTTAAATTTCGCGGATCTTTGAGATAATTATTTCCATAGTGTTTTGCTGCAACTGCACTGTTTAGAAATAAAATATTTTTTCGGTACAAAATTTAAATAAATCCATTTATTACATTTTTAATTCTTTTAGTGTGGCAATCATTAATAGGATTTCAGATACGTGAACAATTTTTTTATGAAGATGATTGATAATTTTGTTCTATGTGTTTTATCTTTGTTAATTATTCTAACGTTTGCTTCTTGTACCTTCCATAGTATGTTGTAATTAGTATGAAATACATTAAATTAATTGAATTATATTACTTTTCATAAAAATAAAGTAAATATCATTTAAGAAATAATAAATCCGAATAGATAAATTCAAAATATGGATACATCGTAGAATGTATGGCATTTGATTGACTAAATGTAATTTGAAGATTAAAAGTAGATAGACAGGTGCTGACTTATGAACTAGTTATATAAGGCCAAACAGAGGGTCGACTTGGCTCCGAAATATACGAGACTGGACGGGATTACAATAGTCGAGGCGTTGCGCTACTTAAAGCTGCTCAGAACTGGAAGACATCCTCTCATGTGATAGTCGAGGTCGAGGGAACTTGATATGATACACAAAAAAGAAGAAGAAAACTTATCAAAAAAATGTATTTAATTTAAACGTAAAAGAATTAAAAAACTGTTTAAAATAAATGTTTACAAAACATCCGTTTTATATGGCCACGGTAAAACACAAGCATTTTTAGTGATTGCCACCTGAACGCTTTATTTTAGTGAAAACTCTTATCGTTACAACTCACAGAAAACACAATAGTAATAGAAAAACGTTAACGAGTTCTGTCGAAAAATATTTGTTCTTGGTGAAAACCGAACTTTCAGAAAATATGAGAACCGAGAAATGTTTATTTTCATAATTTCATTTTCAGAGTGAGTGTTACGAATGTTGAAAATAAACACTATTATTCAGCGTTTCGCTCGGTTGCCAAAAATGCTTGGATTTTTCAAAGGAATCTTCCATTCGAGGAATAAGAACAAATAATGCAGAAATTGAAATCACGAAATTCACTTACTTCATTTTATTGGACGTAGCTTTTTCATATTTATTCTGGTCTCATTTAATCAAGGCTTCAGTGCCGGACATTTATAGAGAAGAAGGAATATTTTTCCCCCGAAAGATGTATCTTATTTCCGGTTCTCTAGGCGGAATTTCCGACTTGTAATATCTTATATCAAAAGTGTCTAAAATTAGATCAAACATGACTGGGGCACCGTGAAAAGTTTCCTCGTTTGTATAGAAACATCGAAAAAATAGTATGAAAATAAGAAATCGATTTCTTTGATTATTTATTTTTAAAAAATATCTACTCACGAACATTTTCGTGATAAATTTAATTGAATAGGTGCAAAGGTTTTAACGGTCACTCTTATTAATATGTTTCTTTTTTTTGTGATACTGTGTGTGTTGGATTTGTGCCGACATTTTGGCTACCGTTGCAGGAGCCATCTTCAAGGAAAGTAACTGTTTTGTAGAAAAAAGTATGTGTTTAAGTGCTAGTTATTTATACCGCGTCGCTGTCAGCAGTAGGCTCATTCCTATTTGTTTTTTTGTATGTAATGGTGGGAACCACGTTGAGTTTAATTTAAGCCCATCGTCTTTGTGTATGTTTTTAAGCAAAAAAGCATAAACAAAAACGACGTCGTCAAAGTTGTCTTTGTTTATAACATAAATATTTATAACATAAACAAAAACGACGGGCTTAAATTAAACTCAACATGGTTCCCACTATTACATACTACAAAAATGAATAGAAATGGGCCTGATGCCAACTGCGACTCGGTACAAATTACTAGTACTTAAAAACATAATTTTTTCTACAAAACACTCACTTTCCCTGAAGATGGCTCCTGCAATGGTAGGCGAAACGTCGGAACAAATCCAACACACACGGTATCACCCAAAAATAAAAAAACATATTGATAAATTTAATTGAGTTTATCTCCTATAATCCTAAATAATAATGTTTTAAATAAGCGAATCAATACGGAGTAGATTATTTTACTTTTTTTTACTCATTTATTTGTTTATAAAACAATCAATAGTTTAAAAGCTTGGATTGTAATTCAGAACAGTCAAATGAATCAGAGACAATTTTCAATTGGTAAATTCTGTACCTTAAAGGATAAACCATGGGAGTCGCATTGAACGAAATGTTAAGGAAACAAAATTTTGTGATTGTGCAATTTCCGAAACATCATGACTTTTGGTAGGAAATAATTTCAATCTATAAAAAAACTGTAAAATAATCAATATTTTGACGATTGAAGTACATATTATAAAAGCATGAATATTACAAAAGTTGACTTCGGTATTTTATTCACGTGAAAAATAGTTTATTCCGATAATTTCTGTATCTTTACCTTAAAAACATGGCTTTAATTTATTACGACATTTTTGCAGAGGTATGTGATGTTATTTTTTAAACATATTCATTAATTTATTTTATGGACTTATGCAGTCCATTCTAACGATAGTAAATACAATTTATTACAATAAATACAGGAAAAAATAAAAATTACTACCTCAAGACAAGATCCGGTCTATCTTAGTAATTTTTCAAATCGATAAAGACTTACACCAAAAAAGTCCAGATCTTATCTCGAGTTTACAATACGACACAATCGACACTGGTGCATGCAAGCCATAGTTTGTGCTGTGTTGATCAAGGAACAGCACATTATTATTTCGCAACCGGCGGATTATAACATTTAATGCATTTGTTCCAGTAACTATGGTACATAAATTAAGCCATTTGGTAAATATATTGATATATATAGTTGAATATATTAATCTGATTTACAGTTAAGTTTCAACACGAATTCCGATTAGAAATCGCAAAAGATATACCAAAATTAGAGAGCTTAGTTAGGTTTAGAATATCGTAAGATGGAGTAGAAATCAATGAAAGAACTGGTATGGTTATATCCAAACAAAAGACACCACCAGACTCCCTTATATTGGACTGCATAATAAGCCCCAAAGGACTCGCCCTCGTGGAAGACCTCCTGAAAGATAATAGGGCAGCTCAGAATCTGACTTTACAGAAAGTGGAACCCTCTAAAGAATTGACCACATACGGCTAAAGCTAGAAAAATTAGTTAAATATTGAACAAATTAGCAACTTTAGGAAATATAATTAGGATATCTGTTGAACTACCGGAAGCGAATATATTTATTTGAATATTCAGTTGTAAATTCAATTCAATATTTTGCGCAAAAAATACGTATTTAATTAACGTTTTGTTTTTCACCACACTAACATACATAATATATACTCGTACATAATATGTATTTTCAATTTTATTATCTTTAAAAACAAAGTAGTCATGTGTTTGCATATGAGGTTATATATATACATATGCACACCCATATTGTCAACTAAACATAATGTAAAAAAATCTTATTCACTCAATTTTCGTAAATAAGTGGTTAAAAGTGCATAAAACAAACAAATAAATAAAAAAGTTTATCACAGAAATAAAAGACGAGTGATACTTACATCCACAAATTTTGAATTTCCAGTGATCGGTTTCATCGCTTTCACGACATTTTTGAAACTGGTATCTTTATTGAGAAATTCAATGTTTTAAGTAAAAAAAGTTTTTAAAACAAACAATCCCTTTTTTTTTGTGTAAATGCTATTTGTGTAAATAATGGTCAATAATATTGATATTTTGTTAAATGTTGTCATTTTGATGGTTATTTTTTTTAAGAAAATTATAAAATCCGGATTTGAAGTACATGAAAGTGTTAAACATAATTTAAAAAAATAAAATCAATTTTATTCTACTATCAAAAAATAGACTAAGATTAAATATTGATTTTAATTTTTTAAAAACATATGTATTTGGAATGCAATCCTTATATCAACTATTGCATCATATATAAGGGTTCTTTTAATTTTATTAATTATGTATTTATTTGTTCATGATTAAAACGAATACTGTAATTACAATGGCATCTAAGGAGGATCTTAAACAGAACATCGTCTCAGCTAACCTAGAACGCCAGATATCTCTACAACCAGTTTTTATTAATTTGGACATTGCGAATGCAATATTACAACTATTACAACAAATAAAAAACATTACAACAAATAAGAAGTATGAGTGATAAATATTCAGAGCTTAAAAGTATACTGCATAAAGACAGAGATATATTGAGTGAAATCTGTCAGTATCTCTGCTCTGTTGTCGAGTTAAAATTTCTAATCACTGGAAAATTATCTAAAATTGAAAAAAAAACGGTTGCTAGTTAAAAAAAATAAAATAATATAAACAGTATATCCTTTCCAAAAAAATTAGGAAGGATTGTAGAAAAACATCATTAATATATCACAAAGCATAGATAAACAAGATTAAAGATAATATTCTAACTGATCCCAAGTATTTCTGGAGATATACTTATACCCAAAAAACAGCGATGCTGGTATTCTTAAATCTATAAGATATGGAAAAAATAGGTCTACTTATATGCAAGACGCAGTTAATATGTTCGCTGACTTTTTTTCTAATGTTTATGATGATTCCATAACTTTGAATAACAGAATAGAAAACAAATTAACTGAGCTTATTAACCTGCCTAACTTTACTATTTCTGATAATAAAATTATTCAGTTCAATAAATCGTTGGGTAAACGTAAGTCTGCTGGCCTTGATGGTATTCCTTTACTCTACTTTATAAACTGTATTCATATATTAGCTTATCATATAAAACAATTATTGAATAAGTCTAAAACTTCTGGCGTATTTCCTGAAATATGGAAATAAAGCCAAATTACTACTGTATTTAAAAAAGGTAGTTAAGATGAAATCTAACTACATACCTGTTTGTTTTCACCTTACCTCAATTGTTTGAAAAACTTGTACTCGATAAATTAATTATACATTTAAAGCATTATTCTGGATTAAAACTAAATATATGAACTCTTTTTTTCTGTGATATATTTTGTAGCCCTTTAATAATAAGGAATATTTTAATGTTTTTTTTAACATTTTTTAATTTCCTTTTTTAATTACTATAAAAAAATACCATCTAATCTTTTAAAGAATATTTAATTTTCTCTTTCTTATGTCACACAAAAATATAATAACTGTCTATTATTTATTAAAGGAGCAAAAATTCATTAACATTTTCTTGTATACCTACGAACAGGCCATGCCTTTGTGTTTTTTTTTTCAATTTTTACTATTAACATGTATTTCATTGCTATGTAATTATGTTTTATTTTTTTAATACTCTGTTTTACCTTTTGTGTATATTGTAAAAAAACAAAAAAATGTAAATTTAAAAAAATTTGAAAAATGATCCAGAGAAACATGGATTTATTGCCAGGCGTTCAACAGTCACTAATCTAATTCTGTACGATAATTGCTATTACTATTACTAGTGCACTTCATAAGATGCACCAGGTCGACTTTATACTTCGACTTCGGTAAAGCCTTAGACAAGGTTTGTCACTTTTAACTTGTTGCAGAAACTTGGTCGACTGGGAAATACAAGATGAACTCCATTAGTTACTCATATGGTAGAAAAATAGCAGTTAAAATAATCTCGCATATCTCCTATAGTTTTTTTAACAAAATAACCTGTTTTATTCTCAATCTATATTAATAACATTGTTAAATTTTTAATGATGTAAAACATTTGCTTTTTGCTGATGACCTCAAACTTAATAATTGTAACAAATACTGATGATTGCAAGGCCCTAAAAATGAATCTCAACAAAATTCACGAGTGGTGTACTAAAAATATATAAATTTTCTTAGTGTAGATAAATGCCTGTTTATTTCCTTTCCTAAAAGTAAGAAACCTTTAATTTTTAACTATTTTTTGAACCACGCAACAACTGAATGAGTTGATTTCATTAGGGATTTTGGCGTATTTTTTAACGATAAACTTATATTTACCAATTGTACTGACAAGATCTTAAATAAGGCGCTTAGTGTGTTGGGATTCTTTTGCAGGATAACTAGCAAAGTAAAACATATCACACCAATCAAGTCTCTTTATTGCTCTCTGGTAAAAATTAGTTTAGAATACATTTCTCCAGTCTGGTTGCCCCCAATTTAAGTGTATCACTGAAGCGCGTCCAAAAAATGTCTAAAATGGAATTTTCGAATTGAAATGAATGATAAATATTCCAATTTAGTCGCATGTTATCGAACTACGTGTTCTTTGGAAAGTAAAGAATACTTCAAACAGCGAATTACATAACACCATAAACCCTATAAATGCGTCAAAATGAATTATTTTATCATTTCTTTATTTTATACACTCGTATAGATAAGTAATTTTACTCAATTAAATTAATCTCACCCACATAAATAAAGGTTTCAGCTCTTTGACTTCACAAATATTAACATATGAAAGAATTAAAGAAATATAGATGTTCAAATATGGACAGAATGGTGAATATTACACAGTGTGTAAAGTGGCCACTTAAACCAGCCGATGACAGGTCATAAGCCCTGTAGATGCATAGATTTATAAATTACCTTCTCTTAAATTGTCTTCATCTCTGTTGTAATATGTTAATTTTACTATGTTATCTTATTTTAATAATAAATAACTCTGTCTCTAACTCAAAGTTAAAATGGCGGTAGATAAGACGATAATTAAAAGAAAAGTCATTCCTTCCGTCATTACGATGTTATCTTTATGAGCCATTAGAACTGTTTCCGTACTGTCTTGTCAAATAAATACTAGCCAAATTCAGTAACGAAAGAGAAAAACACGTGAAGAAAATAATTAAAAAAGTAATTAATTGACCGATAAAATGTTATTTTTTTGCAAAATTAAACGTAATTTAGATTATAAAAAGATGTTGACAAACGTAAACTTAAGAATTTGATACTTTAAAATATCTAAGTGATTACACTTATTACTAAGTGATAACAGTTATTAAACTGATCAGCACGTGAAAAGGCATATTTTTATGAACAAATCAGATATGAAAAAAAAGAATACGCGTATTGTATCGATGGTTCAGTTCCACACTGACTAGAAATTATTTTACTTCTGGGAAATGGCTGACTAAAGTTTTGACATAATGTAAATTGATTTGTTAAAAATAATTATTTATGATTGCACCACTTGCCAGTTGGCAGATGAACGCTCGACGTGGTCTGGTTCGCGGAACCACCGAACCCCAATACAATGAATGCTATTACCTACCTTGTACTAGGGTTCCAGCACCTTATTGTTCGGAACTTCTATCGCGGCAGGCAGGATTAGATCCTGTGGTCAGGAAGAAGGGTCACTGTTTTCTTGATTATTGTATGCAATTACACGACATTGTGGATTAAGTGAATAATTGATCGCATAAATAACTTATTCGCGATCGCGGTGAGAATATTAAAACCACATGCACAAACGATGAGAGTTTAGTTGTAATTATTGGAGCCGGAAACAATATTGGAAACCGAAGGTAGGAATTGCAACATCTTAATCAGGGTCCAGTAGGTAGCAAATAAATATGAACGCTTCAACCTAGTAAATGTGCTAAACACATAAAATAAATGTGACGTAACCAATTTATATTACCTTAAGTGAAGTATACGTGTATATATTCATGTGAAATATATACACAATGCTTACCAGTTTTAGGTTTAAAGTTGTTATGCAAAGTATCACAATGTTTTTATTCGTTTTTTGGCTGAGAGATTGTTTACTTTATTTATCCTCACATGAAAACATCTGTCTTAATAAAGAATTTTTTTTTTTTTAGTTGTACCTTAGTTTGATTGAAAAAGACTGTTAATATGATGAATAATATGAGACACAAATTCAAATTCTTTAGTTATCGCTCTATTAAACTGAGCCATCGGCATATATTTACAAGAATAGAAAACATACTGAGTAAAGAAAATTAAAAATAAGCCTACTGTTCTTCTTTTCATTCATTACTCCTGTACGGAATTATTGGGAGGGAAGGAGCGAATAATAAAATAATGATCTCCTTAGAAATAGTACTGAGAATAAGTCTTATGAAAAATATTTTAAAAATATCAATTTTCTCAACACAAACATTCATCACGATCAGTTAAAGTAGTAAATATAACTTTTGTATATTCATATCCTTGGTTAGAACTCAGTTGGAATATAACTCTACCTACTATATTGTCTGTTGTTTATAAAATCCACATTAAAAATGTTGAAAGAGTCCAAATATATTTTTTTAGATTTGTTAACTTCAAATGTTCCAATAGAACAATATAATTTCACATCTTTAATAGAGCTGTTGAATTGACTTATTTTGAAGAATCGTAAGATGATAAGTGATTTAAAGTTTAATATCATCAATTCTAGATAAAAAAGCAATCTCTTAATCTGTCTTCATAGGAGAAACGTAAAACTTAGATGGACCTTTAAATGCATTTTTAAAATACTCAATGCTGTAAGTGATCTCCCATTTCCGTTGCTATCAATTTCTTTTAATGTTTCCAACCATGTCACCAGAAGCCAAAATCTGCTATTTATCAAATCTTCTAAGAGCAACTTTTGTTTTTATACCCCAATGTCTAAAACGTGTAGATAAGTCAATCCGCCACACAACTTCTTATTTTTTGAGATAGATCTTCCGAATTTTTATAAATCTCTTAGCCAGTAAAACAGTGTGGGATGAAGATTGATTGGCATGGATTGGCTTAAGTCTTATATGTTTGTCGTGTTTTAAAATAAATTATATTAAATTATTTTGTTGCCCTTGTTTGTCTTTGTAACGTACTTTTATGTTATTTTTGTGCAGTTTCTTGTACACATGTTTCTTCATATAACTGTTGTAATTGGCTTTAGCTGTATGTATTCGATTGTTGTGGCCTTCTTGACTGAATAAATATTAACATATCGACGCAAAGAACTAGACCAAAATGTGCTATATCATAGTCACCTCTCACAAACCAACTATCTTCATAACTTACCTATAACGCGTAAAATATACCCTATATAGGAAATAAATGTACCTCTCATATTGATATTTTTAATTTGAGTCGTGTAAATGAAAATCATCCCTAAAAAAATTTTAACCATCTACACAGGTACTATTCTAACAATTTGTAAATGCATAAACATATACCTATTTTTTTAAACTCATTTTTGTTGATTTTTATAAAACTTGTTTCTTTATCATAACATGTACAATATAGTTATTTCCTCACTTTTTTTTTCAATATTTATGCAAACTGTTTTGTATTTATTTATTCATATAAAAATACGTACTACAAAAAAATGAACGTTTCCCAAGCTCAATGAGGCCAAAAGCCCTGTTTTGAGTCGGGATACAACAAAATAAAAAGTGGAAGCATCCATATTATTAAAGTATACTACGAGTAAAAAATATTTTATAAACATAAATTTCAATAAACATTTGATCAACGCGCTAAGTATGACTTTATAAATAAATTTAATTTACTCTGTCCCCATTTAGATATATTTAAAACAAAATTTTGTGACTTCAAAAAAAAACTTTTTGAAATACTGTAAAATGAAACATTTGTCAGTGTGTAATAAGTGTATGTTCCCTTAATTGTGTTTATTTAATTATAATATCAAAATTTTGAATTGGTCAACTTTATTATGAAAATCCCTCTCCTCTACTCCTCCACTCTTTCACTCTATTTCCTCATCCCTTAACCTTCTTACGAGCTCTCTTTTTTCTCATGTCTTAAATAATATATTATTCTCTTTGCTGTGTAACATGTTCTCTCATTATATTTGTAAAAAACTTTAACTGAATGTATGTAATATTTTTAATATTTTGTATTCTTATATAACAACTGTTGTTTTTCCCTAATAAATAAAAATAAATAAATATAAAAAATACGTTTTTATGTATACATCTTTAATGGTCTCTTCCCTTAGACAAATATTTAACTTGTACACCTCTCCTGAAAATGGCTTTCGTTTTGGAGGACCTAATATGTTCATCCAGGACATTAAAAACTCTTGCGGCTACAAAAGAGAAATTTCTCTGAGCGAAAGTCATACGTGTTTTTAGTATAAAATAATTTAAATTAATGGAAAATCTCGTACGAGCATTTTGCTGGGATCTCTACTTTTAACCACATGACCAGAAATGTGTCAACGACTCATTAAAAAAATGTCTGATATCCAGTACCGTAATGAATTGAAACAATGTATCCGATAGAGAAGTTAGGAGACATTGGAGCATCATTCTAAGAATGAGTTTTTGTACATTGAAGGTTCATGATAGACGCCGCGCCGTGCAACCTCCCCAGCCAAGTATACCATAAGTAACTACTGACTGGAAAAAAGTAAAAAAAATGTTTTGAGATTACCATTGTCTTTGATATTCCAGAGTGAGTAGAATATTTTATTGAAAAGTCACTTGTGCGTATAAAAAAAAAACAAGTTATTTGTTTGTATAAACACGTACGTTTTTTGAAGTATACATTTCAATAATTAGTAACAAATATTTCTTAATTAGTAAATAACGCCAATTCAAAAAATTAAAACCCACGGTAAAGTAACTAAAATAAACTTATCGAAATTAATTTTGAAAATAAACAATAAAGTAAGAACATTACTTTTTTATGTGAAAATAGTTTATTGATGGGTCTAAAATCCATAAAGCTGCTTCCAAAGCTTTCCATAAGCTGTGAGCTTCAATCTTTACATGACGCGAGAGATCATTATTTACTAGTCGGTATAATCGGATCATAATCTGATAGTGTTTGGACGCCCAGCCTAGGCTCATCATATCCGACGCTTGCATCAGGAAGACGGCACATAAATTCAACATTTTAACGTCAAAACCAAAAAATAATCAAGTAATTGCTCCAAAAATATTTAATAGTTTAATGGTAAATATCAAGACTCAAAATTAAAAAAAAAAAACTTCATTTATAAATAGTGTAGCGAGAGATTTTTTTGAAATATATATAAAGATTAATAAACGTATTACTTTATATAATTGGTACGTATATTGTTTATATTCGTATGTATCACATGACTTTACATTTGTGTTTATATTATGTATTTGGCCATACCTATTATTAATGTTTAAGTAATATCATGTATTCTTAGCACAAATATTTATTTCACATTTATATCATAATGATTATTAAATTCTTACATTTGATAAGCTGTGCATTTATAATTAAGTTGTTGAAGTTTTTGTTAATGTTATATAAATATTAAACTACTAATACTTTTAAACATTAAAAATCTGCATCTCGAACAGGCTAAGCCATGTTAGATGGAGACTGTCCTAACCAAAAGACGCACCGTATTTATTTTTTAATTCACAGGTTTTAAAATTTACAGATTCCCTGGTATTAAATATGTTTACTTAACTATGCAATTAGTTTATAAAAATAAAAATACAACATAATAAATGACTTAAAAATATGATATAATACAAATGAAAAAAAACGGGCATTCAATTGTCTTTTTTTAATAATAAGAATGTTTTTTTTTTTGTAGAATATTATTGTCAGCATCAAACGATTTTTTTAAATTTGATTTATTATTCCCCCACAATAGGCCAGGATCCCAGTTAAAGTGGTAAATTGTAACACCGAGCTTGGAAAAAATCATGATCAATCTCACCGGGAATCAAACCAAGAACCTTGCGTGAGTCAACCGTCTTAACCAGTACACAACGGAGGCTGCCAGTTTAAATCTAATTGATGTGATTGAATACGGTAGACAAAAAAATATCCGATTTTTATGTTTAAAGCACTACCTTTGTAGATCATTTTAAATCAATAAATTTAAATAACCCTGATGTAACCAGCAGCCTCACGCTGTCCTGGAAGGCCTCGATGACGATCTTTCGACTTTATTTGGCAGAACTAAGGAGCGCTGCCGCTGGATTGACGTAGGTGAAGGCGAAAATGCTGGCTGGCAATAAGGTCTCCTTGAGGCAACTAGTGATATCCATATGCTCCACTTAGGAGCGGATGTGGAAAACAAGAAGGAAGTCACTTTGTTTTTCATGAACCACTTTAAAAATAAAAAAAAACCGAAGTGATGAATTTAAAAAAACAAAGTGACTTTAATTTTAATTAAATAATTAAATATCCCAATAAGTCGATTAAATGAGTAAGAATCAACGAAATCCATTTGCAATAATATATTTCATTGTTTTATCAACGTGGTATGACACCACGTTCATATGTATAAGTAATGTCTGTAATTTATAAAAGTCATAGATTATTTTAGCGCAGCATTCATAAAAAGTTGCTATCATTATTATCATTTCATTTTTGTTGCATGAAGGTAAGATGATCAGCCTTACGTTTCAGATGCTGTCCGAGGACTATGAAATATTCTAATGCAAAAACTAACTAACACTTAATATTTCTTGTCAACCATGTCAAGAATCGAACCAAAGACCTGTTGCATGGTAGGCAAACGCGCTGAGATCTACGCCACGAGGCCGACATATTGATCGACCGGTGAATGTGGTTATGCCCTTCAGATATGATTTTTATGAGGAAAATACATATATGCGTTCTTATGATTTACACAAATATTTCGATTCAAATTGTAGTTGAGCGAGGTTTGAACCTCGGATCTGCTCAAATGTTTTTTTTAAATGACAAAATAATAAATGTTTTCTTTCTCTTGTGCAATGAGGTAATTTAACGATAATGTTTTATAGGGTCCAAAAGTTTGAAGAAAAAAATTTAATTGGTCCTGAAATCAGGTAGTTCAATATAGGTAGGATGTAAAGCGATTTATGGTAATAGCAATCTGCACTCGGCGATTCAATATAATCTCATCTCACTTCGAGTACTTATTGCGCCGTGCATGATAACTAGGAACTTTGCATTTCGAAATCCCCCCTAACATAGAAATGGAATATTTGAAATTCTTGCTAACTTCCCTAATTTATAATTAAATTTTCATTATAAGCCATGATAAAACAAACAAGATGTAAAATAATATTATTACAAGATGATTCAGTTTGTATCAGTTTATAATACGATTAGCGCAAAACATTTTTTAATAGGTGCGAATAAATTGTTGTTAGTTAAGAATAATGGAGTCTTTTTGATTGAATCTTCATTTTAAAATTTGACAACGAGAAAAAATAACTCCATGTAAATTAAATACCTAGAGTGATACAATGCACAAAAAAAAACTATATTTGAGAAACATTCAAGTCTGTTAGTGAACATTCTTAATGGAAGTTCATTGTAATTTATTATAGGAATAAAAGACGAGTGATACATTCGTGTTATTTTGAATTCTCTATTTTTACCTCTGTTTTGTATAAATACATTGAACTCCTCAATAAAGATACTAGTCACGAAGATGTCGCGAAAGCAATGAAACCCGTAACTGAGTATTCCAAATTTTTAGATTAAAAGATCGCTCGTCTTATATTTTAGAAGAAAATAAATAAAACCTATGTGATTGTGTGAATTTTCTATTTTTTTATAGATAAACTTCTAAATATATTTGTAACTATTGTGTTTTTAACTATGCCCTATGTACAAAGTTTAACTATTGGCGTTCATATTCAAAGTCGCTTTAAACTATTTATTACATATAATTAAATATGATGATTTTTTGCAATATTTTATGATCCCTAAACTGCTTAACAATAATAAAAAAAAATCTATATGAGCCGGAAGTTGTTTTATCCAAAAGTATTTTCTATTTTTATTAACTAATGGTGGACCAAAGAGACGTTGTCCTGCCTGGACGTTGGCTTGTCTGCTGGTACAAACGTTTTCTCGTAAATAAGGAGACACGTTATTTATTTTGGACTTTTTAAAGCCATTTATGTATTCGTAGTGAGTATTCGGGTGAGTTTTTTGTTTTATCTCCTTATGGCATGAGTTAATAGTCCTCGTCGTGCAAAAATCAAAATCGTGCAAAAATCACTATTCTAGTGCCATATTCTATAGAGGAAATACGGGAATACGTGTTAATGAAGAAAAGTCACACCGCTTTTTACCCTGAGCATCCTAAAATTATGACAACTCATGCTCATTGCGTCATTTTTTAACCGCCAGCCGGGTTTTTACGTGACCTTGACATTTATTTCAAAACCAAAAGAACTAGCTAGACAAGATCTTGTTTAAAGGTAGTAACTTTTGTTTTAAAGTTTTTCATAAGACTTATAACTTTACAATGTTTAAACTTCAATACTGTTAAATACAATGTTTAACAGAAATGTGTTTTTTTAAATACCATAACGTTTTGTTGCAGCTATCCTCATGTACTCTTAGTAAGGTAAAATGAGAAAGTTGAGTGTTGCGGGAAATTTGATATAAAAGATGTTTTCTTACGCGCGGTAAAAATAAGAGCATTAAAGTGTATGCGAAGTTTCTTGAAAATCTATGAAAGAAAGAATAAAAATGATTTTGATAAAAACCAGTATTTTATGAATCAGTGTTGTCAAAATATCGAGTATTTTGATAGATTTTCAATTAATTGAAAGCCAATTCACCAATTGGCAGAACTCACAGAACAGAACTTGTGACGCCACACACATAGTAATTTTAAAATTACAAAACCTTAAAAAATCATAGAGCTGATAATACGATACGTAAAAATATATTTTTTTTAAATAAGCTAAGTTTGATATTTAGTTAACAAAACAAAAATATATTAAAAAAAACACCAAACTTCTTTATTCAATTGAATATGTGTTTAAAAATAATTTGTGCTAATAAAACATTTATAACAATCAACTGAAGCTCTATATTTTTTTTACGACAGCAAAATGTTAAAATTTTAATCTTAAAAAAAAATCGGACAATTGTTCCGCTAGGGTATTTTTAAATAAATGTTAAAATTAAGCAGCCTTAAGGTCCTTATATACAATTATGTATTTCTAGGTAAATACTTTTAAATTAAGTTAAGTTTAAGGGAATTTAAGTATTTAGATTTGTGTTTTGAAAAAAATTATATTACATTTTTATATTAAGTAAGCGTTCAATATCAATTTATAATATGGAGTTCTACAAACATAACGCCAATCCAATAAATGGACAAAATGTAACTTGCACAGATTTAATTCAGTAGCCATAAAACACTTAATTAATTAGATAGATTCATCAAAAGTAAGCTGACTTTTCCGGAAGGTTTTTTCATTAACATTAAACCTTTTTGGATTGGCTTCAAGTTTCACTTTAAGGATTGTTGCCAAAACAAATAAAGAAGTACGCGAATACTTCATTTAATTACATTGCCAAGTAGGCCGTTTTTTGTTAAGCCCTATAACCACCCCGTTGCGTTGAAAATGATTACCGAAGCAAGTCGAAATTGTTTGAAGCGTGTAAATACTTACAAACTGAAAGGTCTGACGTTCAATTAAATGGAATTTAAAAGGCTTTGTCGCAGCTTAAAAACCATTTCTGTAAATACAAAATATGTTTCATACTATATTTATGAATTCGATGACGAAAATAAATAAAAAAGCATTTTTCATTTAAAAAAAGTAATAACTACAATAAGGGAACTTCAAAATCTGCATTAATTTGTGAGCTATCCACTAAAATGCATTTTCTGATCATCCTTCACAAATGCTACAAAAAGAGAATCTATGCATTCAAAATCTCGTAATATGATTTTAATAAATCACGACTTGCCTGTTTGTAGCATTCATGGAGAAATACACGAATACGTGTTTTTAGCATTGAGATATAATATAAAGAGATAACACTCCATACAAACCCGAGCTAAAAAGTCGTTTCCAAAAGAAAGGAATGACCAGCGGAGAAAACAAGTATCGTCACGTTACATCACGTCAGATCATGTTGACTTTGATAAGCAAATCAAGTAAAACAGTAAAAATCACGAACTGTTTACATCGGTCAACTGTAAGTTCTATTCAGCATGTCATTTTGCATACGCGTCACCTTTGTTTATCGTTTCACCATACGCCTGACTAATTGAGCAGGATAGAGAAAAAAAATAGCTGGTAACATATCATAACACATCAAAACAATTATACGCTAAAACAATACTCGCTTACAGATTCAAAAACTACTCTTACTCATACACATACAAATAATATAATCACTAAATCCTCAAAACAAAGACAACTTAATCAAATGCAAACTGATACCACTTTTGGACAAAGGGATTTTGATTATTATTTAATTAAAATCTATATCCTACTTCCACTATCTATTAAAACAATTTGTAACGAGAAAATGCTTAAAAAAGCAATAAAAAAAATGGAAAGTGGAGCTAGGTAGAAGTAAAATGGATTGTCTTATTCGCCCAAACTAATATTAAATCAACTGCTCCACAAGTGTATTTTTTATGTTAGGTTTTTGTTATTTTCATTGTGCGTTTTTGCAACATAAAAAATATAGATGTTTATTTATACCTAGTTTTTAAAACAGTCTGAATATTTTGTTAATTATCTTTATGTATTAAGTTAGTCTACTTTGTTTATTCTCAAATGCGAAAACATTTTAAAAAGTGTATCTTTAAGTGTCCTTGGCACGGGTAACCCCAGTGAGAGTTTATATTTTTATTATTGTTTATGGTTTGTACGAGTGAAATATGAATAAATATATAATATTCATAAAACGTTTTTTAACATTAAAATAGCTATTTTAAACGAGTGTTCATTAAGATAAGAACATTACTTACCGGTGAAAGATTAAAACATCGCTTTTGGACATCGATTTGTGCAGTATCTTAGAGTACATATAGGCATTTTAGTAATTGCGAGGAGAAAAGTAGCCAGTGAACCCTCGCAACAGAATGAAATCTGTTCTATCAAACAAATGCCAATTGGCCGCAGGTTGAGGGAACATATTTCGAACGCTCATGTTTACTCTATATATATACCTAAAGAGTTTTTAGTGGGTAAATCAAAAATGCTGATTCTGAAGCCACCAGCTAAGTAATTACCCTTCGCTAAATTGGTCTACAGTAAAAGGGTCTGTAGTCCCGTGGTAGCATCGCAAATTTAGGCTTAAGGATTTACAGTTCGCTCCCATCTCCACCAAAGTTTTATTTCGTGATCTTACGATTATTTATTAGACACATGAGATATATAACAACTTTTGAGAAGTAATGTGAAAGTCCAGGCATTCATAGTGCTAATGACCTGTAATTGGCTGATTTAATGAAGACACTGTTTTTTAAACATTGTGTGATAGCTCACTATTTCGTCTATACTTCCTTGTTTCTTTATCCATCTGTTGACTTTTACAATGCAAAAAAACTGGTAATCTTCGCCTACAAACATTTGAACACACATAAAATATTTCGTTTTGCACACAATAACGAGGCAAATATATGTTTATGATAACATAAAATTATCTGTTAGATTTCTAGCGTTGGAAAAGCCAAAAACTATTTTTTTTAAGTTTTAAAAATATTAAGTATGCGTACAGCAGTGAAGGAATTGTAATATAAAAAGTTCTCTCTACAAACGAATGAATCATAAACCGATAAGTGTCTTTGATGAAATACTTTATTCTGTCAATAGTTTTAATACGTAAAATATTATCAAAACACTTTCATTTAATTTCCCCTGACTCTCTCTGAGGTCAGAGACGACAGAACGTGGGCTGAAAGACCTTTCTACTTTTATTTTATACGAAAGAAAAGAAAATTTCTATGGCATCCCTCAGAGACTCAAACTTTTTACTCTATTAAGGAAAAGTTCAAGCCAATAAACACTCAAGGAAGGTATTAGTAGACAAGTGATGACAGTATTGATTTGTTTTTAATTTTGTTATTCTATTAATATAAACATTAGATTTAATGATTGAATAACCTCTATTGTCCTTAATATTAAAACAATTAAGTCAATAAATAATAATTTAGGTGTAAATACACATGAAAAAATAGTAGTTTAAGTTTAGTTCAAAACATTATGCAGTGTTATTTTATATCCTAGTTCATTAATACATTCATTATTTCGATTTTCTTTAAGAAACCCAATTGTTGTTCGTAGTTTCATTATTTCAGACTAGTATTATAATACCTCTAACTGTATTATAGTAATATATAATAATTAAAATAGTATTATATTATATTAAAGTTTTATAATTATTTCATACACTAGTAGCTGATGCGTATACATCAAATGCACCGTGTTTTAAACATACGCACGTAGATGAATGTTGTTAGTTTTGTAAGTGGTCTGTTATACGATATTTTGGCTATTTAATATTTTATTTTTTGGATGGGAATTGTGAACAGACTATTAAACTAAGCCAAATTTAAAAAAGAAACACAATGGGTATCGTATTATCATCGCTAAAATTTGTTTAAGTTTTGTAATTTTCATATTACTCCGTCCGCGACGTCACAAGTTTAAGTCGGTGAGTATTTCTAACATTTAAAAAAAGAAGCCCGTTCCTTTTTAACCACGCTAAAAATGGCTACCCGGAAACAGGAAATCTACCACAACACACAATTGATTGTCTGTTTTTGTTCTATTCTGTGATCTTTTACACCTGAACCTGCGACATTTTAAAGTAGTCTATTTTTATTAAATTGTATTTTCGTACATTTCCGAGAAACTTCTTGAACAATTAAATGCTCTAACTCCCCGTGGAAGAAAACATTTTTGTATCCAATTTCTCGTATCACTGAACTTCTTTATAAACAAATGCAATGTATAAGTCAACCTGTTTTCTCGTAGAATTCAATAGATTTTTTTTAACATAAAAAATTGAACGTTTATCACTACAGATAATATAAGATTCTTGTCAGTGTTTAAAACCAACGAGGAGTTGGAAATTGAAAAAACATTTTTTTTCATTGTATGAAAAGGGAATTGTAAACAATTATGTGAATATTGCATATAAGTCCAGTGCAAACACAAATTGTGTTTGTTTGATTATTATGTCCCACAACGAAAACAAAACCTTTAATTTTAGGGTAAACAAATTTTGTTTTGGGGGAAAATATCTCCTAAGACGCGTTGGATCATAATTCAAGCGCTTTTTGTGGTGGCAAACAATGAACGTTTTCCATTGTTGATGAAATATTAACTCATTTCTAACAAAAAGTTCGAAGGATGGAAAAATTCAGAAAAAATGAAGATCCTCCGCCATTTATCTCCTTTACGTTCGCATACATCATATCGGAAAGTATTTCACCTGGGGCAATGGCGTATAATCTAATCGGGTTCTGAATGTTAGTTGGAAAAAATAAATATAAACCGCCAAAGTCCACGTTGAGCCCGTACAAAGGCTGTACCTGTTTTTATTCGGCTATAAATAATCCCTCGCAACTCGCGAGGTTTCCCGCCTCCGCCCCCTTTCGCCCCAAGAAGACCCGGAAGATATTTACGGAGTTTCTCTGTTATTTTACAGAGCGCGAGGGGAACATGTCTTCTGATTTCTCACGAAAAAGCGAGGGTTTTAATAAAATAGCCGTAGGAACGCTTATTTTCTCAAAAGAAATTCAAAGTAAGTCTTCAAAGAGCGCTTTCTTTTTTGACAAGCGAGATAAAATTTAAAAGCGAAACAATGCAATCTGCGTAGTAAAATATTTCAGTATTCGCAAGTGAAGTTAAACCGCCCCAAATAGATTCGCGATAAATTATAAGTGAATAGGAAGCGATCGAGGTACTTAGTTGCGGAATGTAGTAAAATCAGTCTTACGACATTGCATTCGACACCTTCCCATATCTCGAGATAATCCCAGGAAACCAGCCACAAGCGTCCCGATCGGTTGTTGGCATTCAGAATTCACCATTGGCTGAATAACTTTGCGTTTAATTGGTGAAATGCCGATCGCAGATGCAGACCGGGAACAAAGCTCGGGTAGGTGGCCGGGAGGGAAGGCGCCGCGCCCATTATTCAACTTCGGAGGATGTTCTATATCAGTGGCTGTCACAAGGTGGAGACGTTCTCGGATCTGTGTTAGACCCGGAAACGATGATATCTCCTTACTCGTGTGTCCCTGCGCAGCTCGGAGATACTCATCTTAGAAAATGTACTCGTATTTTGCACGGTGGCTGACTTAATCTGACAGCATTGTTTGCGATATGACAAGCAAACACATGCGCAATATTTGCGCTCTACGTCCATTTTAAAGATGATTTAACCATTTTTTAGCGAAAAATTTCGTTTTCGACATTAACAACCGTCGAGAAACTAGTTTATTTAAACAGACAAGTAAATAAAGCTCAGCCACAACAATGGGGCAGTATTGAAACGAGAGAAACACAGGATAATGGCAAAGCTTTGGCTTACCGTAATCCATCATTTGAAATCGGTAGGTTGTAATTTAAGAGATTCGTTCCAACTGCGAAGGTATTTGCGAACGACCTAAACTTTTCTAAAATTATGTAACCCTCACAAAAGGTGCTTACTGTGTTGATAATAATGTACTTTATAAACATAAAGCATCTGTTTTCTTTGAGTTTGTGTAATTGAGTAGATGTAATGCGTTTTTTATGGTTTTTCCATAAAAGGCACCTCGTAACGGGGGTAATTCTGTTTGGGGAGCTCTGACGCTGATATTTCCCGCCAATAGCGACATTCATTGAATTAGAAGGCAAGAAAGGCTCGAGTTGGTTTAGGATTAACCCTTTTATTGGTTAATTGAACGGGTTAAACTTTATTGGGACATTAATTGAGTAGCGAGTTATCCGAAAATTAACAAATGCCTACTTTCGGCCTCTTTAAAATAAACAGAATATTATTTGATAACAAACTACTCAACTGTTTCTTTATTACAAAATAATAAAAATGTTAAAAACAGCGTTAAATGATTCTACAGCTTGATACTCGATGTAATAAAATACGTATATCTTCAGATAGATTTAAGTGATTTTATTTAATAACTTAATCATATGTATATACATATATATATGTACATATATATATATATATCAAGGTGATTTATATGAGCTTTATTATACAATTCCTAAAATTTTTAATAAGATTCTTAAGCAGATCTTAAAAGAAAATGTTGACAAAACTCTTAAGAAAAAAATAATTAAATGGCTAATATGTAACAAGGCTTTATATTGATTTTTACTTTATGTTAACAGTCATTTTTATAAATAAATTTTGTTTTAAAAAATACGAATGCTTTTAATGTTTAATAATGTTTATACTAATTTTAAAATTTATAAAATTTTTCCAACTTTTTTCTTTGTAAAGGAAAAATAAAAAACCTGCTGACGAGCCAGTTTCGCGGTTTAGTGGGTTTCATTATTTTTCCTTTAACATTTTCTTTTCATGTTTATCTTCTAAAATAAAAAAATAAAAAAGTTTTCATACGGAGTTCTACAAAACAAACACCAAATCAATCAAAACATAATATAATACTATATGCTACATACCTCAGAACAAGTATTCACTTCACCAAGTGAGGAAAGACATTATCTAATATTTTTTTGCCTATTAATTAATTTTAATTTAATTTTACATAATGAGGAAGTTCAGTGTCTTTTTTGTATTTTTTATTTGTTAATGATAGACTATTTTACTTAGCCACAATTTTTTTTTTTTATATATTATATTATCAGCGCTATGATTTCTTAAAGTTTTGTATTTCTGAAAATCCTCCGCGTGTGACGTCAGAGGTTGTTTTCTGTTAGTTTTTACAATTGGTTCGTTTAAAGTAAGCCAACCTGATATTCTTTACAGCTCTCACTCATTGGTTGGATATGAACCAGTGACGTCAATCAAAGTAGTGCGTTTTTATTAAAATATTTTATATTATTATTTTCGTACATTTTCAAGAAACTATATTGTTTACACTACAGTCACTATGTAAGCGTAGACATTCTTATTTGGTGTCGACTTTTGTATAAATAAATACAAAAATAATTTCAAAAAATCCACTTAACCGCGAGACTGGCTTGTCAGCATATTGGATGAAGAATACAGTTATACATGTGAAATAGAACCAAAACCCTGGACCAGTGTTTTCGACAGATAGCTGCTTTCAGGTAAAATTCCTAAATAAGGGAATCGAATGGAGATACGAATAAGTCATTCTGTGATAGTTGATGCGGTGAACAACGATTTTTAAGGTCTTGGGTTTGATTCCTGGCACGGTGGAAGTGAAATATTGATTGTAAAGATTTTTCGAACTTAAATATTGAATTGTTCCTGGACTGATACGTGAGACGTTAGACTTATGAACTTACCATCATGTATTGTAACAGACGATCAAACTACGCTGCATTTAGTTTTAAAATGCAGTGCCGTATAAACTTCAAAATAAGAAGAAAGGAATTTCTAAGACATAATATGTGATATGTGATTTCAAATCACGTTTATGATATTTCAAATTCATAATTTACTCCCAAAATTAAATGCCAGCAAATTGAATTAAGTCCTGGTTTAACAACATAATTAAATATCTATACATATCTTGATCCCAAAGTTTGGTGGAAGGTTTTTGAACCTCCGTGTTGTGATAATAATGTCGTTGACAGCAGGACGTGACAAATTAAAGAAGTTTTGAGGCCGCCATTGTAGAGTTAGAGTCTGTGCAGATCTGTCTGCGAATTTTAATGTTTAATAACTTTATTAATTTAGCCGGGCTTTAAAATTTAAAGCTCCATTTTTTTAAAGATTCAAATCACAATAAAATGTTTTCAAAGCACGAGGGGCATTTTTTACGAACGCTAAAATAATATAATTAAGAATTTCTTAACGACGTCCTCAAGATTTATTTTGTTATAAACTTGAATGTTTGTTTGCGATTAGAGTTGAGTTATAATTTTGTGGTAGTATCGCGGTCTACTCATTGTATCCTAGATTTGTACCCTGTTATATAATTTATTTATTTTATTTTATTTTGCAACAATTACTGACAACTGAATAAACATATGTGCAAACATACTGTCGCGTGTCGAAATAATTCGACTACTACTTCTCTCTGGCGTTGCCAGATCTATGCTCTAAATTGCGATGCTGGCATATTCATAGTTCACAAAAAACAATAGTTTATTGGCGCTATTCAAGGCCGACCGTTTTAATATTTCATTGATCTTAGACAAGTTACTAAACCGTAAGATTACTAACCTTGCTTTTTATGTAGTAGAAGATGTAATTGTGGCTTCCTACTGTCAAAACGCCCCTTAATTATTTTCCGTATTTTCAGTAGCAGGTACTTTTCACTAAATTCGTTGCTCTTTAACAAATTCTACGTGTAGAACGAATTCTAGCATCATCGGTCAATATATGACACTTGAACCCTTTGACTTTTGAAAATTGGAGTCACAGAAGTTTTTTGTTCCATAAAAAAAAATATATTCTACCGATTTCATGAAGATTTGAAAGTTGCTGCAACGACAAAATTTTAGCTTAGCAGTCGATCCATTAATATTTTAAAGTAAGTTGCTTAATTTCAACTATTTAACAAAATAATGACATTGTTTTTACAAATTTGCGTTTTACCAATGTGCCTCCCCCTATTATGTTGGTGATTTTTGCATGTAAATGTCTCGTAGATTCATTTTGCGTTTTTTTTCTTCTTGTCAATACCTGGTTGCTGATTGTAAGTTATTGATGTAGATTGATTATTTGTTTGTCATACCTACAGCACAAAAATTGTTTTGATGAGGTTATACATAATAGAAAAAATATACTTACACTTAAAAATATAAAAAAATCTCCATCCTAGAACAGGCTGAGCTATGTTACGAGTAGATGGAGATTATCTTAACCAGAGGACGCTCCGTATTAATTTTGTCATTCACTACTTTTATATAGATTCCCTAGAATTAAATATGTACTTATTTGTGCAATAAATTTATAAATAAATAGGTAGCCACATTATCCACACCTACGAGTATTTTAACAACGTGAAAATTACATTTTTAATAAATACATTTTAATTGTTCTTTATCTACCTTTTGACAGTAATGTAAAGTGAATTTAATTCACAAAAAAACAACAGATAGAAAAGTTGAGAAAATATGGACGTTTAAACGTTGGCAGAATAGTGAATGTTACAAATGGCCACTTAGGGAGGAAATCCAGCCTGTCTTTAAACATTTGGACATACTCAAAATTTTGTTGGGATACAATGCAGCTAAGATTTAAAAAAATATATATTGATTTAAAAATAATAATAATCATCACAGTTTATTATAAAAAAATTAGATTTTTTTTATTTACTACATGATTTAGGTAATGAATTTCTCTGGATTTTGTGTAGTCTGCCTAACAAAGTACCGACAAACTGTTTTAAGGCAGACATTTTTATTCAAAATAAACCAAAACATAACGACAACGTTAATTTATTATACAGGTAAGCGATATTTCATTCCACCATTTATTATTTAATAATGTTTTTTGGCAGATTAAAGCAACCGTTTGAAAAAATCAAATACAGTGATGTAGAGTAATGTAATGATTTCATTTAAAGTTGAAAATAATTTACACTAGGAAGTTTCGAAATACCCAGATAATAAATAATACAAAACCCGACGAAAAGACGTTACATTTTATTTCTTAAAAGGAGTAGAATTTTTCCTTCCCGACAAACTTGTCCACGTTCACATTATCATTTTATATAAAGGACGTTGTCCAAGGAATCTCATTCCAAGTCCTGACGATGAATGTTCCATCTCAGGGGACAAGAATTATTATTATTAAAGGGACTTTTCTTCCTTCTGAGAATCACAATAACTGACTGCACTTAGAGCGATATAGAAATATTGCGATATCAAAGGGTGAATTCGTGAGTGTTCATATTCAAATAACAGTTGAAAGGGTAAAAATACATTAAAACATTTTTAAAAGGAGGCTGAAGTGTACATAAAAAAAATGTATTAAACTTTAACATTCTAGATATATTACTTATTTGAGGTATAAAAAATCAGGGTTATGACAAAAGTTTTTATGACGTTCATTTATTTAACTTACGGGAGTTGCTTGTTTTCCATGGAAGAAACCCATTTATTTTAAAATAAAGGGGAGCTTTTTTTTTAAAATAAAGAGTAATCATGATGATTTTCATAATATCAGAAGCATAAAAAATAAATACCCCTGGTTGAGCCGATAATTTGTTTCGATGTATTTTAGCCAGAGTAATCATGGGTAAGCAATAGAATAAAGTAGACACTGGGTAATTTTGGTTTTGTGAGGTTGCCACGCCTGACGGGACATTTGTTGGTTTGGCTACACTGCTCGTCCCCCGCTTCTCTTTGCTTTTTCAACGGGTTATGTTTGCACGCTTTTTCGAATTGTTGAACACTATTTTTCGCTATTTCACCGTGAAAGTTAATATAACCTAACGCTTAAACTCACACAACGCCGCAAACATTTTATCATCCATCGCCATTAAGCATCATCCACCGCGCCGCCTCCAGACTCCAGACAGTTGTGTGCATGCAGTTTTCCTGATCGACACTTTCCTTGATAGCATGAGCTGATCACCGACAAGGAAGAAGACTTAACACCAGGTTAGTCCGTGTTATTATATATTGATTGTCTCTGGTTTGAGTACATCTTAATATATTGTTGGCTGCATAATCCGCTAGCTCATATTGTCAGTTTTGGAGAAAATAATTTAAATGTCTGCCATCACAAATTTATTTAAATAGCTAAAGGTGAATTCTGTTTACACGGATTCACCAACCCCTAAAAATAAAGTTATGTGTTTATTTAAAAAAAAAATTCACTGTCATTTATTTCTTACATTACATAGTTTGCAAACATAACATAAAATATAATAAAATAATACGAAATTAAACCCACGTAGGCATAGCCGAATCGTGGGTATACATGATTTTATCAGTTTTACGTTACATCACGTACACAATAAAAAAAACATTAAAAATATTTTAATAAAAGAAACAAAAATAAACCCAAAAGAACGGATAAAAAATCAACATATCTTAAAAAAGAGGATGTCTAATAATTTATTGTAATTTGTTTAGAAGATTATTCTCTAGAGACGGTTAACAATATGTGTTTAATGAGGGTTGTACATATTTTTTCATTTTAGTGAAACTTATTTGAACGGTATTTGATTAATAAAATGTTATTGTTGTATAATTAAAATTATTGGTAATTTCCGTGTTAAGAAATAATGTGATACTGTCGTGTGAGGTATGTTTAGAAGGTTCTGAATGCATAATATACGTCGGCAGATATAAGGAAATGATTTATTTGGTAAATTGACTATAATAACTGTTGCCTTGCTGTTTTTACTGAATTCGGTAAAATATAAAATTCACCAAAAATGCAATGCCTTGATTACAAACCAGAGGCCTTATGCTGGACTCAGTCGTCTTTAGAATCGTATGCGACTTCCGTAATTCGACGAGTGTCAGCATTCTTTAACCACGCGTACGAATGCAGTCGATCGAAAATCAATCGACTTTATTTCGAGTGCCCAAAGCACTTGACATTGACAATCGAATGCGATATCGTAACTTCGGCTGTCAAACTTTGTTATTGTTAAACGCTCGACATTCACGTTTGAATATCGAATAGGTATTTTTGTTGTATTTTAACTTAAAATTTACAACACTGATCAATGTTATGATGATGAAGTATCAACAAATGTGCAACAAATAAAACTGTACTTATATTTAATCCATTATCAAATAAAGTTTTACTAGAAACATGATTTAAAAATTATTTTATCGCTTGTCAAAGTCAAAATACGTATTTGAGATATATTTTACAATATGTTTTCAAAATCCATTGAATAAATATGAAATATTTCTAATGACATGTAGATGTGTGTTATGTCAAAGGCAAATAATAATTATCAATGTTGCAGTGTCTCAGTAAAACATTTCAGTTAAACATATTAATGTAAAAAATTAAAGTACATATCAATACTCAAAATATTCAACGGAAGAAGTATGACAACAAACAATAAAGGTTTACGTGTGGCAGGAGACCAGGAGAGACATAGATAAATACGGATTTGTTAGTGTTGCCACTTTCTCATTCGTCTTTATAATTAAATTGTCGAAGGATTTTCAAAAATAGCATTATGACAAAGCAATCGAGATACCCAATCGACTATTGTCGAGTGTCACATCTTTCAGCATAAGGCTCCTAAGTACAGTGCGTTCGAATGTTTGAAAACCTTATGTTAATGTGTCAGTGCCAGTCGGTGAAGCAATTAAACATACAAAATAGTTTGTATTGGTAGGCACACTATATTCACCATAATCAAAATGGACTGTACAGTGCGTTCGAATATTTAATAAGCCTATGTTGATGTGATAGTGCCGTGCATGTCAGTGAACCTTACTTCACTTTCATTTCGACTTCTATATTCCCGTCTCTTAAATGTTCTCCATCTCTGTTGTAATATGTCAATATTAACAGCTTCCTAAGGGGTTGAATCCAGTTCTTATCTCCAAAAATTTGAACAAACTAAAAAAACTATTGATGAATCCACGTGGTAGAAGAAAAAGTATAAAAATTGATAAATATTTCAGGCGTTGCTTAGTATGTGAGTGAAATAATGAGGAAGTTCAGTCTCTTTTTTTTTATTTTTTTATTTGTTAATAAAATATAAAACTAGCTTACAATTTTATTTTATTATTTTTATGTATTGTATTATCAGCGCTATGATTTTTTAAAGTTTTGTATTTCTGAAATAGATCCACGTGTGACGTCAGAGGTTGTTCTCTAACAGCTCTTCCGATTGGTTCATTTACGGTGACCAAACCGGGTATTCTTCAAAGCTATCGTATCATTGGATGGTTCATATGAACCAGTGACGGCGTTTTTATTTTAAAAAAATTTTTCGTACATTTCCAAGAAATTTTGCCGTAAAATTTAATGCTCTAATTTTTACCGCACGCATGAAAACATTTTTTGTATTCAATTTTCCGTAGGGCTGCAGTTCTTCATTCAATTAGATGAATCTCAAACACATAAATAAAAGGTTTAACTCTTTAACTTCACCAACATCAACATATGGAAGAATTGAATAAAAATGGATGTTTCAATATTGGCAGAATGACGACTGTTACACAGTGTGTAACATGGCCACTAAAACAAGCCAATGAAATGTCATAAGCCCTGTAATTTTTTTTATATACTGCCTTATTTAAAATGTTCTCTATCTCTGTTGAAATATGTAGATATAAATTTTGTTAAAGAACGCACATTTGTATGATTTATGCAAAAACTTTAAGTTATGCATATATAATTTAAGTTTCTTTAAGATTTGAATATACCGTACTGATAAAAAAAATATAAGTTGCACTGTAGCTCAACAATAAACAATAAAGGGGTAAATATCTTGTTTTTTTTCTTTGTCAAATTTCTGTGAAACAAAAGGTGATTTTAAATAAAGTTAATAATATAATCTCAACTATTGATTTTCATATAAAGAAGAACCTCCGTATATCATATAATCATACAAATAAAACAAAATTATTTAAAATTCAATACATATGAGTGATAAACTTAATTATTAAACGTTAAAAACATAAAATATATTATCAGTAAATATAGGGAAATATAAGTCTTCTTTATTATAAGGGCAACACTTAATACCTATGGAAAAAAGATAAGAATTAGTGTGAGATTATAAACAAAGACCGTATTATAATTCTTAAGGTGGGTTCTAACCTAAGGTTACATTTTTTACAACGATTGTACATTGTAACATCTAATATTTAACTGCCTTTTTTAGCAACAATATGTTATAGTTATTGTGAAAGCATTTTTATATGTTTCGTGCCTTTCAAACGCTTATCAGTACATGTACATTGGCCGGATTTTAGAAAGTCACAAAACCTGAACCCTTCCGTGTTTATATTTAATGCTAGCCCTAGGGGTACTCTAGACGGAACTAAATACCCTTCTCTTACATAGTAGCTTCCCATTAGACTAAATATAATGGTAAAGAAATGGGGTCTTAAGACAAACGATTACATTTGAGTGTTATTTATGATACAATGCTTAAAGGAGCGCATGAATATATACGCGAACAATGTTTATCACAAGAATTAAGAGTGTTCTGCTGAGGGACGCTTTTTTTTAAAGTTCCATAGAAACGGTAAACATACAACAGTCAAAATTTTGGCAAAAAAATTACTTAACCTTTGTTTGTTTGTTGCAGAGTACAGTTTTTATAACGCAATCATTGGATTCGAAGTTATTCTAGAATATTACCACTTGCACCGAGTTTGTCTTGCCGAAACATTAGAAAAGTACATATTTTTTTAAAAAGCTAATGCTTTAGTGATAGAATCAGTGAGCACTTCTACTTTTTTTCTTTTTCAGCGTTTTTCTCTCCACTGCTGCATGAATGCCTCTTCCAAACGTCTCCATTTCTTCCCATCACCCGCTTTCATCATTCATGTTTTACCAACTATAGAAGCAATGTCACCGACTTATCTTTTCTGTGGCCTTCCAACACGTCTTTTGGTTGCACGTGGACTTCACTTTATTATTCTGGGTGTCCACCGCCATCATTTTGCCTCGCCAAATGTCCTGCCCAATGCCATTTCAGTTTTGCTGCACGACCTATGATATCTAGGATTCCGGTTCAGCGTCTTATTTCTTTATTTCTGATTCTGTCTCTTAGACATACACCAAACATCTGTCTTTCAATAGATCGTTGCGTGCATTTTAATTTTATTTTTTGGCTACTTTTCTGTGTTACATATATGATATCTAGTCCATATGTTGTCACCGGCAATATGCATATAGGGACTTCTTTATTTTGAAAAATATATTTTAGTTTGCCGAAAGCTGCCCAACTGAGCCCTATTCTTCTTGGTAGCTCCTCTGTCTGGTTATCTTTAACAAGTTTGACTTTGTGTTCTAGATATGTGTATTCATCAACCACTTCGATTTTATTATTTTTATCAAAAATGTCTCTCTCTGTTGGACTCATTATCTTTATTTTATGAATATTATTTTTTTCTTTAATAAAAAAGAAATATTAGCGTTCTTATATTAGGGTTCGTACCACGGACCTCTGATTTGTGAGTCCGCAAAACTAGCCACGGGACCGCAACCCAATTTTAAGTTAGTTTCTAAACCAATCACTTTTAAAGCCTTATGCAGAGCATTAACATAATACTAAATATTATCGGTGGCTTAGTTCCATAGAACAAGTAAAAAAACTTAAAATTTTTAGTTATAATACAACATATTACCTGTTCTATTGAAAAAACCACTCCTTTTTAAGTCTTAAAAAGTTTAACTCTTAAAAATGATTAGTTTTCTCTTGACAAATATTTTCTAATAAAAATAAAAAAACTTAGCAATCTATCAGCTCCATAACTAATTAAAACATTGTGATATATGCCAAAAAACTTTACTCTTAAAACTAGAAAATTTTATGTTTATTTTATAAAAATGTACATATGTAAGGTGATATAAATAATAAGTTTAAATTTGTTGCAACAGAGAGGGAAAACATTTTTGAGAAGGTAATAAGGGAGTGTAGGCATATACAAGGCTTATGACCTGTCATTGTGTAGTTTAAATGTCCACTTTACACACTGTGTAACATTCACCATTTGGCCTATGTTTGAACATCCACATTTCCTCAACTCTTCCATATGTTGACTTTTGTGAAGTAAAATAGCTGAAAACTTTATCATGTAGGTGAGATTCATCCGGTTGAACCAATTCACCTACTAGGCAACGCCTGAATTTTTTTTTCCAATTTTTTATACTTCTTCTTTTACCAGGTAGTTAATTTAACAATGTTTTGAGTATGTCCAAATGCTTGCAGACTGGTAGGATTTTCTCTCTAGACTCCCATATTCCCCTTTAAAAAATATTTTCCCTCTCTGTTGCAACAAATTTAAATATGAACACCTCCTTAGGAAAAAAATCCACCCAGTCTGCAAGCATTTGGGCATATTCAAAACATTGTTAAATAATAAGGTGTTTAAACTTCGGTGAGCCATTTCAAAATATCTAGTTATTGCTTCATGGAACTATGCAATCGATATATTGTTTTGTTTACAACGAAAAAATTGTATACCAGATTTTGAGAAACGATATTTCAAATAGTTTTTGTTGTACAGGACTTACTAAAAAAATCTAAAGAAAATACAAAGAAATATATGTGTGTTTATTTGAAATTTTCTCGCGTTTCCCCAACTAGGAAGTTTTCTGGTTTTTCTTATTTTTTTATTCGTTAATGTACTGACAAACTCGGCTAAAAACTTAATCATATCAGCTGTTCATTTTTTTGGCGTATTATAACAATGATTTTAAATGTATTAAGTTTTTTAATTTTGAAATTACTTCGCCTGCGACATCACAAGTTCTCTATGGTTAGTTGTCCAGATTGAGGGGGGGGGGGGGTAGGTTGGCTTTTTCAGTAAGAAAACATTTTTAAAATTCAATTTCTAGTTGCACTGAGCTTCTTCGTTATAAAAAATCAGCACCGCAAAGTTAATTGTTTTATTATCTTTATATAGATTGTTCCTCTGTACGTGTGATGTCACTGAACTCCTCCTAAACGGTTTAACCAATTTAGTGGTTTTTAGAAAAATATAGATCTGTGCGCTGCGCGTGTTCGTAGATATTAAAATCTTCAATCTTCTTGGGTTGCATTCGAGGAGAATGCATTCACAAAAAAATGGAATGATGTTGTTTTTTTGTATATTAAAAAAGTTTGTTTTTGAATGTTTACAAACAGCATTTGTTTTTTGTGGATCTTAAGATCCTTTCTTTAAATTCCTTATAACTTCAACCCATTTATTTTTTTAACTGGATTTTTGGTAATACTAAAACAGTGTTAAATTCAACTCATTTTTATAAATCGTTTTTCTACATAAGTACGCCCCTCTGTTGGTGAAAAGACCGGAGTTTGACGTTTGCAAAAAGTTATGTTTTGGAATTCAAACAAGTACTTAGGTACCTACTTAAATTCAATATTTCTGTATTGAATTTTTTTAATTTTGAAATTTAATCAAAAACAAGTACCTTGTTACCTCCATGAAAAGTCTTTTTCCAAGCTTATAGCAGGTAAGCCAACGCTCGGACAGAAAAACGTCTGTCGAGTCCGCTAGTATCATAAAAAAGTAGAAATATAATTTCCTTTTTTGTACCATAAATTACGCGTAATACATAATACTCTTTGAACTATTTATAAACAAAAAAGTTAACTTTAATTAGAGTACATAATATTTAGGCTTCAAAATCGGCGGTTTCAATTGCAATCTAACTTCTATGTTATTTAGTATTTCAGGTGTATTTTTACGTTAAAACACGTACGTTTAAATGTCAATATAAATGGTCAAAGAATAATAAGTTTAAGTGGGTTCTTTGTTGAGCTCTGATTTCCAAGTAAACAGTATTTATAATCATGTTTTCAGACTGAAGACAAAATAAATACTTACGTTTGTTTTAAGTTACCGAAGACGACCTCGTATTTGTGTTTTTCTTGGATTCACTTACAATCTTAGAATTTGAAGAATGTTTACTCGACGAGCGATTTGCCCTTTTTAGTCTTATTAAAGATTCAATTGAGGAGAATGAAAATTATTTGCGATTTAATCAAATTACGTAAAACGATACTAGATCCACAATTAATTTATGTAATCAGAGGTAAGGTTAGAAATAAAATTAACCAGCTAAGAGAAATTTGTAAATTAGGTACGAGAAAAATGATCTAAATGCCAAATATTAATAGTAATGACTTTTAAATAACATTTCGATTAAAAATGATCAAGTTGGATTCTACAAGATGAAAGGAAAGTAATAAACCCATCACGCGGCGCTACTTCAGCGGGGTTTTATAATATGTACGTATATTTCTCAGTTATTAAATTCAAAGACAAAGCATTTTATTCATAACATTTAGTTTCATAAGACGTTTCTGTCGAGTGTGAGCAGTTTCGTGTGAAGTTTCATTCCGTACCCATTACACCTTGGAGATAAGAAGTATTATAAGAGGAGATTTATTACAGCTTCTCGTTCCAGACAAAGGTTCCTGGCAGCCTGGAGTCCCGCCTCTCTCGTTTGTCATTTGATAAAATAAATGGGACGTTAGTATCGAATAACAGAGATGGAGGTGGTGCTTTTGTCACCTCACCTCCCCGATCTCAGGAACTGGCGCCCTCTTTTGATGCTTGATCGAGGTGGCGACAGTTTGACAGCAATCTATCACTGATTCTGATGAATGTGTCGATTTCATAAGCAGTTACTTATGACAGCACGTGTTTTTGAAAAAAAAACTATTGAAAGTGATAGCCTAAGAGTATGCCAGTGTGCCTCATCAGGCAAGAAAAAACATGTTTGTTCTGTAAACACATTGATGAATAACTATTGATAAAGGTTGCTAACCTCACCTTAGCTAACCTTAGATTGAAAGAATAATAAAATATGCTCATTTAAATTTCTAAATGAGTCAAAACGAAAGATACTCGTATCTAATATGTTAAAGTCAAAACGAAAGATTAAAATTAAACAGTTATAATTTCCTTTTCAACCTCAAGGAAAATAAAAAGATTGACGTTACATACAATTTTATTATAAAAGTAGTATCCAAGAGTAGTCTATTTGAACTCCAAATTATTGTTGCATATCTGCTATATATGATATTTATGTGTATATATGTACGGTATTTTGATTATCATATAAAACATTGTTGTATATTTGAGCGGATGTTGGAGGACCGGCAGCTGGCCGGTGTAGAGGAACCAAACCGCCCACGACGGTGGCATACTTCTCGGCTAAATATCTGCACAGTACTTCAATTACCTACTATTATGATTTTTTTTGTTAATATTATTAGGAATGATTTTACTATTTATTTATTTCATTTTATTCATTTCGAATACAAACATATGTACAAAACGCGCTCAGCCTCCGTACCGACTGAGCGTGAATTATAGTTTCTCTCTCCAATCGTTGCTTAAAATTCGAAATTAAATTGTTAACTATCTAATAAACATTGTGTTAGTGTTTATAAGTGGTCGATGTGTAGACAAAAAGTAGAAAAAGAAGACTATTTATTTTAAAGCATGATTTTGCGCTTTATTCTTACTAAAATATGTGACAAGTAGTGAATAACGGAAACTCTCAAACAACAGTGCGCCTATTTTAAAATCATAAAAAGTATATGAGTCCGTCGAAATCGTTTAAAAATGTGTTAATTTGTAATGCGAATGTACCAAGGTTTATGGAATCTGGAATATGGAATCCTACCTCCCACGATAAATTACGACAGTGCTACTAAAAGTGAACTTATTGATAAATACTCAATCGATTTAGAATATTCTTTCCAATATACTCATACATACAAAACGATACGCCAATCCTCAAACCACTCTCATACACATGTTTGCCTAATAACAATGTAAAAAATAAATAAAATTAAGCGGAAATTTCATACTCATTATAAAACGAAATAATACAGACTAAAATGGATACAAAGTCGTTGGAACAATAGGCTTCTTTCCCCCCTCCGGCAACTACACGTGGACCGGACCATGTTCAAGGAATTTAGGAAAAAAACATGTGTTTGCACATGTGCGATACTGCGACAGTGACTTGCAACTATCCAACATCTGCGAAAGCTACCATTCGGATATTTTTATCCGTTATGTTATCCATAGTGTTGAAGTGCTTTATCTGTTTAGTTTTTTATTGTTTACTTTTTACCACGAACTTTTTACAAATTTACCATTATGCTCAATGTTTGATTTTGTAAATTTATTGATATTTTTAAGTTGCCAGAATTTCACTCGTCCATGCACTTTGAAGCTGCAAGACGATTAGTAATCTAGCTTCACTAGGTAAATGTTATCAACTATCAAAGATCCAAATTTAGTAAATGAGGTTTAGAATTTCAACCGTCCATGCACTCAGTAGCTGCAAGACTTATTGTAATCTAATTTTTATTTTTGTAAATTTGTTTTTTATTTAATTTTTTGAATATCACTAAATCTCTAAACTTTATTGTCAAATAAAAAATTAAAAAATGTATGTAAGGGCTAGATTTCTTATTGACTTTGCGCTCTGTAGCTGCAAGACGTGGTGGGATATTTATTGTACAGCGCCTTTAATGTGATTTTTACATAAACAGCGCTATATAAATTATCCGAATTACCATATATATGTGTGCAGGTTAAATAAATATAAAAATAAAATATAAAGATATGTACATATAAAAATAGTAGGGCCTGCCATCCAATAATATGTTTTCACTTAACTTTACTAAAACAAAGCAACGACGGTTTAAACTACACAAAAAATAAATAAATATAAAATAAAAGAAACATAGACAAAACAAGGAGATAGTGGGAAGAAAAAAAAAGAAAATTGATGATAAGTGGTGTAGAATGAATGAAGGAAAGAAGAGTGGGAAATTGCATTTGATTTAATGATTGATCCCTGATATTCTGAATCAAACCTATTAGTTCTAGTCTGAACCTACTATATGGAGTAATAAATATATCAAGACAATTGAAATTCTTGTTAAGCGTTTCACATATACGAGGAATGGTATAATGTTTCCGACGATTAGTTTTAATATAACGAAGATAGAAAATATCAGATAGTCTAGTTGGTTTAGAGAGGACATGGTAAGCAAAAAGATTAATTAGTTCTGGGGAATCAAACTTATTATTTACAATTTCGTAAAGCAGGATCTGATCGAAAATATCTCTTCTGTGTGTTAACGTTAATGTTATATATGTATGTGTACATGAGGGTGGGCCGATATTTTTTTTTTCCGAATTTAGAAATAAAACGGGTCTAAGAATATGCCTTTTGAATTACTCAGAATGCAAAAAATATTAAAAAAAATATTCGATACTACTTTTGGCCTTCAACCAGAGCTTGAAGTTTTCAAAAAAGTCGATTTTTGCTCTAAGCCGAATTTGAGTAAGTAAATCAGTCCAAATAAATTTTATGATGTGTAATAAATCTTATTAAATAAGCATCTAAGGGCGTGAGTTGCACTTTGTTTCGTAATAAATGGGTAGCATTGTTTTAATGGGCCATTGTTTTCGTTAATATTAGTCAGGCGCTCGACGGAATCAGTTCCGCCGAGTGTAAACTTTTTGCATTTCGGTAGTTTTAAAGGGTGTTCGAATTTGTAATGTAATTAAGTTATTTATTTACAGACAAAAAATAATTTTATCAATATAGATGGTTAACAAAATGTTCAGACAGTGATAAACTTCACACCTCGGTTAAGGGCCAAAAGTAGTATGGAATATTTTAAAAAATAATTTTTACGTTCAATGTGATTTAAAATGCAACTTTTTAGACCCCTTTCACTTTGATGTCTAAAAAAATAAAAAACCTCATACGTCATCGGCCTACTCTAGTGTACATCTATACATACGTACATTTATGTGCGTATGTATGCGCATATATTATTTAAGATACCTACTACTGTAACTAGAAAATGATATAAAAACAATTTAAACGAATGCCTCGATACGGGTTATGCCCAGTGAGGTGTTCATATAGAAAATAAAAAAAAATGGCTTAGCCACAAAAAACGGGGTAAATACACAATGAAATGACATACAAAATTATGAAACGCTGACACCTTGTAAGAAGGAAAGCTAGTGGAGGCAAAGATGGGCATGTGACGTGTTGGGTGCCTTTATCTAGGTTCATTGAGTACCTCACTCATAAATAATAATTTATTGTTGCTCTACTCTCTGGTTCCCAATACCCAATATACAACAATTTATTTATTTACATGCATAAGTTTATTGTACATTATTTGAGACATAAGTCACAACTTTATGGGACTAAGAGTCCTGTGTTGAGATGGGACTAGCAATTAGTTGACACAGAAACATGAGATATCACCACAAATATAGGATCAGAAACACTGAAAATATTATTTTTAAATACATATATATATTGCACATCAATATGGTAAACAGTAAACTCAAACATTCGTAAAATCATCAAGGAGTTTTTTACTCAAATCCCTCCCACTGAAGAAAATCCAATCCTTAACTACTTTCTTGAAAATAGTTTTTGTCCTTGAGAGCTTAATACGCTCTTCCAAAATATTGAACACTCTCGGTGCGCTGAGCAAAAGTGGTACGGGTTTTGGGTATGACATAATTCATGCTCTGGGAAAACCTCGTACAGACATTTTTCCTCTCTCTCCTTATTGTTCGACCAGAGGTGTGAAAGTGCTTCTTTAAGGTACAGTTGTCTCATATCCAGCACCTTCATGTATTGGAACAACTATTCTGACGGGTATGTCGGAGGGCGCCGGAATATTATTTTCAATAATAATTTCTGTGAAACTATGAGAGGCTTCGAAATGGATGCCGCACAGCCCCCCCAGCCAGCTATTCAATAGGTTGCAGTGAATTGAAACAGAGCAAAATACACACTTCTGAGAGTGCCAATATCCAGAAAGTCTCTAAGAGAGCAGAATAGATGGCACAACTTTCTCAATCTAGAGATTAGTGACTGGACCTGAGCCTACCATCGCAAATTCCTATCAATGACAACAACGAGGTATTTGATCGAATCTACACGTACTTTTAATCTTAATGCTCTTCCAAACTTTGTAATAAAAAATATAAACACTGTATTTACCAAATAATAGGCCTGAAGTTAGTCTTGAATCAGAAATTGTAAGTAAAACAATAAAACCGGTTGAATCTAAGCAATCTGCCTATCATTCTTTCCTTATTCAGTTTCTGTGGGTTTAGTTCGCGAATAAGTTATTTACATGTATTTAGTTTGTTAAACCGTTATTACTGGAAATAAAATGGTTACAAAATAAATTCACGTAACAAAACTTTTTTCGTTCATGATAATACCCTATTTGTGGCCTTATGCTATAACTAATTGATTTCGTTAATTCATTTGTAAACGTATGAGAGGGAACGCGTGGAAAATATGATTGTGATTGCTTTAGAATGCGATGGAAATATGGCGAACGAACGAACTTACGAAACGAAATTATGAAAGAATATGCCTGCTGTAACATAAAATTGATGTTTATTTATTTTTCTTATTGACACAATAGCAAAATGTATTAGATTTTTTTAAGTAACACGGTTAATGATTACGACAAATTTTTTTTTTTCCAATTAACTAGTAAATAATACTTTTTACTTACGAAATGAGTGCATTCAATAAGTCAAAAAATTGAACAACTGACCGTAAAATTATTTGAATGCAATGGTGCATAAGGCACTGTATTGGTACACTTATCTCAGCGTATATTGATCATTTTTGTTACTATAAAGCAATATGATCAGTCTTACGCTTCAGATAAAAATACCCTTTTGAGTAAATATTCCATATCAATCATGCCGGAGATCGAGCCCGAGATCTCCTGCTTGGTAGACAAACGCGCTGACCGTTACACCACGAGACTGATTGGTGATATTGGGTAAAAAATATTATTCTGCATTATTATTTGTCAATTTTATCTACGAAAATTTGCGTATTTGAAGAAACAAGACTGTATTTTTGATTATGTTGTTAAAAGATTTTTAAAAATATCTTCGAAAATATCAAAAATATTATTTATAGTTTAATGTACTTGCTCACTACTTTGCTGAGTTTTGTCGTGACTTGATTACATAATTAAAATTCAATTATTCCAATAATCTTATTTTAAAATAGACTCAATTTATCAATAATGTTAATAGATTATTAAAATAATAGTTATTCTCAAAAAACACAATATTACCAAATAATTATGGAGGCAAATTTTTCTAGTTACAATGCCGAGATGTTATTAAATTAGAATTAACTCTCGGAAAATTAAGAGCATTCTCTGCTAATTTTATTTTCAATGAAAAAAGTTTATTTAGCTCTTCTCCTGTTTACGGAGTATGATAAACAAAGAGATTCGAATGAAATGCGAGGGTAGGAACTGTGTGGGGGTGAAAAAGCTTTTTAATGTCTAACTCAAGTTCGTAAAATACATAACAATCCAGCTGGTACTAATGTCAAGAATACGTAAGAACAGGGGTTTTAAAGCTTTTGAGTACTGCAAGTGCTGGACCTTGACTGTTAATCACCATCATCTTTTCCTTTCCGTACCCGATGATGCATAGGGCACTGCATTGGTACACTGATCGCAGCGTACCTTAATCATTTTACTTTATTTTATAAGAAGATAAGATGATCAGTCTTACGCTTCAGGTCCACGTTCTATGAAAATATTTTGGTGTAAAAACGCATTTTTAAGTAAATATTTCACTTTATTTTATTTTATTTATTAATTTATTACAAGGAAAACAACAGTTATTACAACAAAAAAATAAATATTTACAAATTAACCAAAATTAAAGGCCAATTATAGTTTTCTATACATTACTTTTTGGGATAGATCTTCCGGCTTTTCGTAGATCTCTTCGCGACTTAACAGTGTGGGATGAAGTTGGATTGGCATGGTTTAGCTCGAAGTTTTAGGTCTTTCGTTTTTTTTAATATATTGGATACAATTATTGTTTTGCCCTGGTTTGTCTTTGCTAAATAGTTTATGTTCTTTTTGTTCAGTTTCTTGCATTTATGTTTCTTCATGTAACTGTTGTAATTGGCTTAGGCCGTATATATAATAAATAAATAAATAAATAAATTACTTAATACAATGTCAAAAAAAGAAGGAAAAAAAGCGTAAATTAAAGTATCCATTCCACATCATTCCACACGTAAAAAAATACATAAAATATTACAATAATAATGAAATAATAAAACAAATAAAAGAAAAATATTTTGTTTACTCGGACTAAAAATCCTTTCACCGGCAGATCCATACGGATTAATACGGAGCTATCAGTCCTCCCTGCTTTTTTTTAAAACAAGAAAAAAAAACAAGAGAAAAGGGTACAAAAAATAAAATATTAGGTAGGTACAGTTAGATTAAATTATAATTATAATTACATTTATAATTTCATGTTAACCTATGCCGGGAATCAAACCCGAGACCTCTTGCGTGGTAGGCAAACGTGATGAACACTACGCCATGACCGAGGCTGACTGTTAAAGCTAACTGTCTGTCCAAATGTTTGCAGACAAAAGAATGGAATTCACCCCCTAGATAGTCTTTAAGATTAACAAATTACAACAGAGACAGAGAACATTTTAGAGAAGGGAATATGGAAGTCTTAGCATTTACAGGGCTTATGACCTGTCATTGGCTAGTAATAATGGCTGTAATAAAAACAACTGGCAAAAGAGAAAGTTTAAAAATTGGAAAATTGTTGTTAGGTGTTGCCTTGTATGTGAAATAATTCGATCAGATGAATATCTTTACATCAATAAGTATTTTTGCTTCATTTAAATTAACAGATGGAAGAATATAAAAAATAAGTATGTTAAAACATAGGCAGAATGCTGAATACACGCAACAATCGATGAAAACACAGATGCTCGGTGTATGTCTAAGAGACAAACTAAGAAATTAAAAAATAAGGAGTCGTGGATATCACGGAGACGTGGAGTGATAAAGGTTTTAGTGCTTTTGCTTTACAAAACTTAACAGATGGAAGAGTTGAGGAAATGTGTAAGTTTGAACATGGGCAAAATGGTGAATGTTACACAGTGTGAAAAGGCTACTTAAACCAGCTAATGACAAGTCATAAGCCCTGTAAATGCCTAGAATTGTGTACCAATCACTTTGCTATTCAAAAGATCTCTCAAAGAATGCACAATCCCACATATTTGGAAATCCGCTTTTATAACACCAGTCCACAAGAAAGGGCCTAAAACCGATATTGCCAATTATAGACCAATTTCTAAACTGTGTATAGTGTCTAAAGTATTTGAAAGAATAATCTATAACCAACTATATTCCGCCATTAAAAACTCACTGAGTCCATCTCAACATGGCTTTCCAAAAGGGAGATCTACTGTTTCAAATTTAATCTTACTTAATGATTACCTTACTGATTCAATGGACGGTGGTCATCAGGTAGACGTTATTTACACCGATTACAGTAAATGCTTCGACCGAATCGATCACAAATTACTATTAAAAAAATTAACTAAAATCGGTATTAGAGGTGACCTCTTCAGATGGTTTTCATCTTATATAGACAACAGGTCGCAAGCGGTAGTGGTTAATAATTTTATTTCTAGTTGGGTACGGGTCCCCAGCGGGGTGCCTCAAGGGTCTCTTCTGGGACCTTTGCTCTTCATAATTTTTGTTAACGACATTGATAAATGCTTTACCTCTTCGCGTTTGCTTTGTTTTGCTGACGACATGAAAATTTTTGCAACAATCAAGACCCCAGCTGACGTCTTTGAACTGCAGTCAGATCTCGACCGTCTAGAGGATTACTGCAACTCCAACTGCTTGGACCTTAATCCTTCTAAGTGTTCAGTTATTACATTTAGTCGCAAAGTAACATTTTTACGTACTAACTATGTGCTTAAGGGTCAAAACCTCCAACGCTCATTATGTGTAAAGGATCTAGGTGTCTTCCATGATAGTAAATTACTTTTTGACGCCCATGTTGACAGCATCATAAAAAAGTCATCGCGTGCGCTTGGCTTTGTTATGCGTAGCTTTACGTCGTTCACCATGGCAAAGACACTTAAAATCCTTTACTGTACATTAGTGCGAAGCAACTTAGAATATGCATCACAAATATGGAATCCTATGTACAATGTGCAGATATCACGCATTGAAAATATTCAAAAAAAATTCGTAAAGTTCATGTGTTTCCGGTTGAAACTTGAGTTTAAATCTGACCAGTATATTCATATATGTAAAAAACATCACCTACTGCCTCTGCAAAAACGTTGTGAAATAGCGGATATAATTTATTTACTTAAAATTGCCTCTGGTTCAATTGACTGTCCTGAACTACTTTGCAAACTTTCTATCAATGTTCCTTCCGAAGTTTTAAGAAATAACCCTCTTCTTCACATACCTCTTGTTTCATCTAATTATAGGCAAAATTCATATTTATGGCGAACTTTTAATAATTTTAATATACTAAATAAATCATTTAACATAGATTTATTTGAAAATAACCTTAATAACGTGCGGCGTTTGCTTTTAAAATAACTCGTAGTATTTTTTTTCTTTTCTTTTAAATTTACATTTAATTACTTTTCATTTTATGTTCGAGAATCTTTTTAACTTACTGTGATGCTACTTGTGAAAACCTGTAATTGGCTTATTTGTTATTTGTTTTGTTATATAAATATGATATAATTATAGCTGTTGGTTATCCAAATAAATAAAATAAATAAAATAAAATAAATAAAATAAAATTCCATATTCCTTTCTCTAAAGTGTTCTCCATCTCTGTTGTTTTTTATTCTATTTTATAAATTTATTGCATAAAATAAGTATACATATTTAATCTTTATAAAACTAGTGAAAAAAAAATGAAAACGGAGTGTTCTCTGTTTAGGACAGTCTCCATCTAACATGGCTCAGCCTGTTCTAAAATGGATATTTTTTATCTTTTGAACCATAGGTAGTTCTATACTAATATAACAATAACAAAAAAAAACAGAACTGCTTAATTTTAAATGCCTAACTAATCAAATGTAAGAAATTAATAATTTTTATTATACAAATATAAAGTTTATATATTTGTCAGGAATATATGTTACTTAGACATAAATAATATAGTATAATTCATAATAAAAAAATAATGTTGTTAATTGATATTTGTATCTGGTTTTTGTTTTGATAAAAGTATGATACGCTACTCGCAAAACGCAATGAAATAAAATTTATAATGTTAGCCGTGTATTAAAGTTTATCCGTGCACACATCAAAACTCCGTTTTTTCGAATTGTTGCAGTGGTATATATATAAATCAATATACTGTATTTTAATATATAAATCAATATATTGTATTTTATACAGTATATTGATTAATACAGTTTATTAAGTTTGTATCAGTTAAATTTTGAAATAAAATGCTTTTATTTCAGAATACGGTTTTAAAATTTAACATACATTTAAAAAAAACAATTTATAACGTTTCTTGATTTAAATTTCATCAAAGAGGTTTTTAATTTTTTACCAAGTTCTTTATTGTACCATTTTTAATGTAATTACAAGTTTTACAAAATATTCTTTTTTCTTACGCACCCACACACACGCACCCTCTCCTTCATTCATTCACGCATACACACATTCACATACACATGAATACAAACGTCACTTTCATACAAAAACGTCAAAATTTTCCTTATAAATTATGTGTCATTAGATTAACAGAGGATTTTTTTTAATTGGCTCTGGTTTTGTTAATATTTTTCTACTAATTTTGTTTATCTAATATTTGTGAAAATCCCAAATAAAATAAAATAAAATAAAAATGAAAGTTCTCGTCTTCCACACAGCAGCCAGGCTCTTTATAGACCCGGGCTTGGAGGGCGAGAACTATTCACGAGGACCTATAAGAAAAAAAAATGACTAAGCCAAATTAAAAATAATAAAAAATTAATCTATCGTATTATCAGCGCTATGATTTTTTAAGTGTTCATTCATCCTGATTGGTGGGTTGGCTTCTCGGTAACCGGAAATGTATCATAACACTCTATCGTTGGTTGAATTTTAAGGACTAGTGTCGTCGTTCAATGAAGTGCAATTTTTGAAAAAAAAAATAATTGCATTTTCGAGAAACTATGGCGTACAATTGAATGCTTTAATTTTTCCCGCGTGTAATAGAACATTTTTTATATTCATTCCACTAATCTTCTTTATTGTAGTGAATAACTATTCTATAAATCAAATAAAGTATAGTTTTTGTTGTTAAATTTTAGGCCGCAAATAGTAGTTTCGAGATCTCTGCCTTTGGATGAGAGAAGCATTTGTAAACAAAGTATTGAAACCCGGATTCGTATGGATATATTCTTTAGTCAAATTTTGTAAGACTCACTTGTTGCTTGGTATTCTAGATTGTGAACTGCATGTTTTGCAAGGGTGTTTATAAACATTATTGCTGTTCATAATAAAAAAATAAAATCCCTTTAAAAGTCATAAACATTAAACGTTAAAATAAAAGTTTGATAAAAAAAAGGGAAATTGATTATAATAGCTAAATCCCCAAAAGGACACTCCCACACTACCGGGAGTCAATCTGATGGATGGGTCATGGGGACTTCCAATAATATTTTATATTTAGGATTTTTAAAAAAAATCCATCCCTTTTTGGCTTATGAAAAATCATTTTAAAAAAAAACACAAAACAAAACATCACTTATTGAAAGGATAAATATGATAAGATTTTAAACAATGCGCAATGTGCGCTAAAGAAAACAATTTTATTTTAAAACAAAACAAACAGTTATTTAAAACCATGTACCAAATAAGCAAGAAAATATTAAACATTAATTTCCAGAAATCTTTGTTACAAAATATCTTCATTTAGTGAATTCTAATAAATTTTAAAATCATTATAAATTTCGAGGAACTGAATAAACAAGATGAAGTAATTATGTTCACGAGAAATTTTTACTCTAATCAAGTTTCATAAAGATGTAAAAAAAACCCTTTGTTTTTAAACCACGACAGGCCTCGAGGTCCAATGACAGGAAAGTATTGTTTGTGGTCTTACCGCGAATCGAACCCAAAACCTTCCGTGTCTGAGTCAAGTTTCTCAACCACTACATCAAGAAAGCCGCCTACTACTACTACTCGTACTTATTTATTTATGAACTAATTATATTTTTGATCAAGTTCAAGGATCAAAAACATATTGTTTATTCAAAAATCATTATAAATGAATGTAAGCCTCAATCAACGGGACCTGATGACAAATCTAACCAAATGACCCACGATTTTATATGGAAGATAACAGATTATTGATGCAACCGGCTAAAATGATCTTTTATAAAAAAAACTCCGAGTTATACGCGTCGCCATTTTTAAAATATGCAAGATATTCGTTCATATCAGTAATTTAGTCAATATTTTCAACCAGGAAAAGCTTAAGTAGTATTTCAAATGGATCATTGAAGCAGGTAAAAAAATTGATTTTAATATTAAATATATAGTGTTATCGTTATTAAATTCATACGCTATTAGGACTGGTGTTTTTATTAAAAATATTTTTTCTCTAAATTTATTACTGTGATTGATGTATTAAGCTTCGATTCTATTTGGATCAGTGGCCTTTTGTCATAACTTATTTGTTTCGTAAATTCATTAGTATTAAATGAGATAGAACGAGAGCAAAATATGGTTTTGATCGCGTTAGAATGATAAATATATATGACGAACGAACGAACTTACGAAACGATCTTGTGGCAGAACAAGCTTGCTGTTATGTTCTAACGTTCTAGCCTAGCCGGTAACGATTGGTTTTGTGAATGGAAGATCGCGGATTTGGAAAGATAGTTTCGTGTGAACTTTTTTAAATTTTTGTTTACTGATTCACCACGAACTAACATTTGCAGTATATATTTAAAATGTAATGGTGTTTTACAATATAATATATAATAGTCTCAGGACTAGCACCTGAAGCGCAAGACTGATTATCTTACCTTAATGTAAAAAAAGATAAAAGTACGCAGCTGTTGGTAAACAAATGTAGTCATCTGGCACCATAAGGTACAGAAAGGGAATAATAAATAAATAATATATGTAATTGGTTGAAAATGACAACTCTGGATTAAGGGCGTGTGTGCATAAAAAAGATGCGTAGAAGAGGACTAAATGAAAGATATAATTGTGTGTCATTTTATCTTCCCTGTCTAGCCCTGAGAGAAAGCCAGTAGTGAAAATATAAAAAAAGAGTTTCTCACACTCACAACACTAGATTAAAAACTAAGGGCTCCCTGTTTGTTCCCCGAATTACAAATTACTTCGGAGAGCGAACATTAAATTGCGTTGTTCCAAGATTGTACAATTATCTTCCACGAACCATCATTAACATGAAAGATCTTCAAATGAAAAAAAAAAGCACTGAAGGAGTATCTTCTAGATACTTAATAGTACCTGTTTATAAACAAATTTGTAAAATATAAATAAAATAAACGTAATATAAACCTGTCATAAAAAAATGTGTCCCACCGAAAAGTCTTTAGACTAAGTGGGTAACAAATTCTTGTATGTATGTTTTAATTATTATAAAAACGCTGCTCTGCAGCACTGAAACTGAAATGTTCTCCTGACATAGAACACACTGCGGTAAGTTTTTTTTACTTAAAAGAAAACGCGATTTCGGTTTTCTTCAAGCAAACGTAGTTTCGTATTTTCACCCTAGATATAACACTAGAGCAATATTTTTTCACACCCCACAGATATTTATCAATGGCGTGTCTTTGTTGTTTTGATTTTTTGATAAAATTGTTTCTTATCGGAGCTAGGACAATTCAAAAACCCAAAAAAGCGCCCAGTTTTATCTGTCATCTTTGGACAAATGGTATACAAATATGATAAATAATTTGAAAAACGGAAATTTTGATATGATCGAGTTGATAGGAAAAAATTATGGATGGTTCTATCGGAGTATGGAGTGAGTGACAACCTTGTCCGCGCTATTGCTTCCTTGTACAAAGATAGTGTAGCGTGTGTAAGGGTAAATGGGTCATTAACTTCCTGGTTTGACATCCCTAAAGGAGTCAAACAGGGATGTGTAATGTCACCGTGGTTATTCAACATATACATGGATAAATGTATGAGAGAATTGAAAAGTATGGATGTGGGAGCGAAAATGAGTAATCTTACTGTCAGTTGCCTTCTGTACGCCGATGACGCAGTCCTCCTAGCTGACAGCGAAGAGGAACTGCAATCCTTGGTTACAAAGGTTTACGAAGTGTGCAAGGAGAGTGATTTGCTAATGAATGTGCAAAAGTCGAACGTCATGGTCTTTGAAAGAAATGTAACTATGACTGAATGTAAGATTGTAGTAAATGGAGATAGTTTGAAACAGGTCGAAGAATTTGTATATCTGGGTAGTATGTTTACTAGAGATGGAAATATGGACAAGGATATTGAAAGGAGGGTTAGTGCAGGTAACAGAGTTAATGGTGCCTTAAAGTCTGTCGTAGCAAATAAGTGTCTATCGCAAGAGGCTAAATTAGCAGTTCATAATGGAGTTCTGGTACCAACCCTAATGTATGGAAGCGAAGCATGGAGTTGGAAAAAAAGGGACGAAAGTAGACTGAATGCTGTTGAAATGCGATCCCTCAGGCGAATGTGCGGAAAAACAATGTATGATAGGTGCCCTAATGTCGAAATTAGAGCAGAATGCAAGGCTGAGTTAAGCATTATCAACAAAATTAAGAAAGGTCTTTTGCGATGGTTCGGTCATGTGGAGCGAATGAATGATGAAAGAACGGCTAAAAAGATTTATGATGCGAATGTGTCTGGTTGTAGAAGTCGAGGAAGGCCGAGAAAGACATGGCATGATCAAGTACAACAAATTCTTGAAAGTGGTCATGTGAAAAGTCGGAATAATCGACGTGCGTGCATGAGAAGATGTATGAATGTGAAGGAAGCAAAGGAAGTGTGCCAGGACAGAGTGGTGTGGCGTTCTATCCTCTCTGCCTACCCCTCCGGGGAAATGGCGTGATGGTTAGTTAGTTAGTTAGTTAGTTAGAAATTTTCGGGATGCATAAAATTTTATCCTAATACTCTTCATAAAAAAAAACACCAAAATCGGTTTAGTTTTGACATGCGGAATAACGGGCAAAGAAATGTCACGTCGTTTTTATCGATTTCAGTCCGCCAAAATTAATCGGTCATGCAGTTTTTTTTGCACTATATCGGGTAGGCATCTGCGTGATGTTCTAATACCAATTCTTCAAAATTCTTACCTACCGCATGTCTTCTTAGATGTCTGATATTAGAAACATCACTTCGCGTAATCCCAACAGGATTAATACTACAATTTTTTGAGTGTGTCCAAATGCTTGTAGACAAAAGACTGGATTGGACAAATTAAAAAAATTGTAACTAAACCAACTGGTTCAAGAATAAGTTTAAAAATTGTAAAATTATTTTCAGGCGTTGCCTAGTACGTGAAATAATTCGTTAAGTTGAATTTATTCACAGCAATAAAGGTTTCAGATCTTCAACTCGACTAAAAATAACATATGGTAGAATTGAAGAAACATGGATGTTCAAACATTGGCAATATGGTGCATGTTAAACAGTGTGTAAAGTGGCCAATTAAAGCAGCCGATAACAGGTCATAAGCCCTGTAAATGCCTAGACTTCCATTTTTTCTTCTCCAAAATGTTCTCCACCCCTGTTGTATTTTTTACGAATCAAAATTACTGATTGAACTGTTAATTCCATTCGGATATTTATTTCTCTTTCAATTTAAAATTTTGAAATCCCATGAGAAATAAATGCAAAAACTTCCATGAAAACTAAACAAAATGCCTTCCTGTCATACTCTGTGTGCCAGTTACAGATATTTTATTAAAATGTCCTTCCATAATCCCAGATAAAATAAGTTTTAAAATACTCTAAATGCATTAAAACCGCTTCAAAGCAATTCAATTTAAAATGTAACACAGTCAAACTTTCGGAATATTTCGAAACGTTAGAGTCGCCTATCTCCATACAAATTAACAGTGCAAGTTTTGACTTACGGCGCGCAGTGGAATTTTTTAATAATTTGAACAATATATTAGTTTATTTGTTAGTCCGTAGACAAACTTTAAACTAGACCTGTTTGAATTGTATTTTTTAACGTATGTATAAGGCGGGATGTTGGACTATGTATGAACACAAAATACCAAGCGTCGGCAGTCGGCTAGTTGTATGTTGGGCCTGATATTTAAATAAATACAGAGCCGTTTTAATGCATTTTTTCACGAATGCGAATTAATATGGTATGTTATTCATAAGTTGTAGCGAAACAATGGTAATATTTTAGTTGAAAATATTTGCTCTAGGGATAAAGTTGTGGAGACTCTTGAGGGGGTAAAGTTAAGGAAAAGAAGATAGTTTGAGAGAACTCATATCAAAAGATCATAGTAAGAAGTTTTGCGAACCTTCTTCACATAACAAAGGTTGTTACCACCCATTGTATACCTCCGCATTGTGTATATTATGTCCACGGTCCAGTATGCTTGACTTCCGAGTACCATACGTCTTCAGAATTTCTGTCTTTTAGATTTCACCGTAACATATTTTCCAATTAGTTGACACTTTGTCTATGGACCACATTTTGTATCAAAATACTTGGGATTGTTGAATTGTTGGGATTTTCCCCTTCTTGGGACAATATATGAGGGTACTACTTGCAAACCCGGCAAAATCTCAAATCTAAAAAAAGGGAGATATATTTTTTTTTTTGCAAATAAAATATTTGCGTTTTTATGATTTACCCAAATATTTAATTTTTAAGGCCATTTTCAACTAATTGTTAATAACTCACCATTAAAAAATGGAAATTAAGTTGGAATAGAGTGGGATTCGAACCACAAACCATTGGTCCGTGAGTCCGAGACACTAACCACAGGACCACAACCCGATTTTAACTTAAATTATTTAATTAATTAATTATTAAATTAATTAATTTATAATTTATTATACCTTTGTAAAATTAAAAGGGGTTGGTTTTTAAAAAAAAGTGATTAGTGTAACTCAAAACTTCAAATTTTATAGTAATCTCTCTATAGAAATAAGCCATCGTTATAATAGGTACTCACATAAGAGGTGATAAATGGCTATTCTTTAATTTTAACTTTATTATTTAACTATATTTACTTACATAAAAAATTTTTTTTTCTTTAAACTATTTTTATCTGTTTATAATTTTATTTTATTTTATGTTTATTATTCTATACGTATTCAGTATTATATCTGTACTCTTTTTATTTGATTATTAATAAAAACTAATGTCTGAGCACCCGTCGACAAACTATTATTGAATAACAAATTACAACAGGGATGGAGAGTACCTTAAATAACTGAATTTGGAAGTCAAGGCATTTAAAGGGCTTATGACCTATCATTGGCTGGTTTAAGTGGCCACTTTACACACCGTGTAACATTCACCATTTTGCCTATGTTTGAACATCCATATTATTGAATAGTTTATCGGGTCAAAATATATTTTAATACTTTGTTTTCTTTATAATGCATTAATATTATACAAATGTGTATACATTATTAAATAAAGACTGTGAAAAAAAAAAGTTTAACCATCGACTAACAAATTATAGACATTAATAACCATAAGTTACAAATTATAGACATAAATAACAAACATTTATAATAACAATATTATGTGGTAGTATCGAATTGGATTTTATGATATGTATTTTTACTATAGTTCTTCTTCTTGAGGTGCCTTGTCAGGTCCTCCCGACGTTAACAATCATTACAGTGAAAGTATCTCGGTCCTGCACTACTCCACAGCCAGGACAACTGCTTATTGGATGTGTTCGCCATAGTGATTCCTGGGAAAAGATGACCAGAGTGGTTTTCCGTTGCCTTCTCTGGTGGATTTTTCTGTCAGGGCTACCTTCCCTTAGATGGTTGATTCTGGTTTGGAGGCACCAGAAACTCGCCTTTCCCCCTTCTTATGCTATAATTGTATTTTATAAATTAAGAAATGTTTGTTGGCTTTTTAATGAAATTAATGTCCAAATCCAACAAACACTTGATGGTGGACATGTCAAAATTTGGAATAATCGGCGCGCGTGCTTGAGACGATCTATGAATGTAGAAAAAGTAAGATTTGTATACAAAGACAGAGAGATAGGGCGTCTTCTCTGCCTTGTTTGTTTGTTTATGTATTAGTGCCTGCCGGTGAACCAAGTATACAAACTAATATCGTTTGTGGCAGTAGAGGCGCATCCGAATATTTTATTTAAAAAATGATAATTTTATATTTGAATGGACTGTTCTTACACGCAAATATCTGTGTATTTCGAATATTATATTATATCCATACCGCAAGTTGTTTTTTTATTTATTGAAATGTTTGCAGGTGGTCAAAAGTCTGGGCATTGGTGTTCTAAAAACATTAGTGAGCAAAACGTATATCTGAACGACACAAATATTTTTCTCTTTATTTCGCTATGAGCGAGGTAAAATATTCCTGAGCCATCACTACGGAATGGTGAGAGAGTTGGCGCACTATGATTTGTGATGGACCGAAAACTATCAAAAGTATTGATCATTCCTCACCACACATCGCCTTGGAAATTGAAATTCAAATATGGAGTTTGTTCAAAGTGATTGATAATGATGACGCGTTCTACACAATTCGCAAGTTTAGTTTTAGTTCGAAAGCTCTACTTACTAATGGATTCTAGCCAGTCCGTCTGTTAAGAAAGATAAAAGCTTGGCAATTAATCAGATTCATTCTTTTTTATTTAACCCCTTCCAACCAGCATTTTTTTAAAAGCGAAACACCCTTTTTTTTTAGTTATTAAATTGAAAAAAAAATATATTCAAAAAAACTGATTTAGGGAAAATTCACTAACCAACGTGTAATGAAATACAAGTTTGAAGTTAACTGTAAAGTTATTATTATTTAGCACGTATTTCAACGTCTTCTTGTCGCCTAACTAAATACTAGACTTCTTACATGATTTGAAATACAAAAAGGCCTTTCCGAATACGTACATATAATTATTTAATAATTTGCTGCAGGCATTCTGACCTTTCTTCATACAAACATATTTCCGTATTTTCTCTCTGGATTATGGCACTAAAGCTAGAACTAGATTTGTTTTTACGCACTATTATTATTTACCATTGGCTAATCCATTTTTTATCGTTTTTTTAAAATGGTTTCTTATGGGAACTAGAACCATCCACCCCGTAAAAAAGCACCGTTTTATCTGCTGTCTTTGGGCGCACGGTAAACAAATATAATATCGATTTTCGAAAAACACAAAATGTACCTATACAGAAAGTTTTATTTTGATACTTTGGCTAAAAAATAACAATATCGGTTCAGTTTTAAGGTGCGGAAAACGGGACACGAAAACGTCGATTTTGTCTATTCCAACAAAAGGTCTAAGATGCAGTTGTCTTTTTCGCACAGTATCTAGAAGGCATCTGCAAGACAGTGGCAGAAAAATAATGATCTCATACCTATTTCTTAAAATTTTCTGTCCTTACAAATACGTAAACTGATTTAAAAAATACTAATAATTACTTACATATTTAATTTGGAGTAAATACAATATTTGATATCAAACTTTCGATTGAGTTGATTTAATCCAAATACGAGTATGTACTCAAATCTAGCAATAGCAAAGCATTATCGGGTTCAGCTCATTTATAATAAATACCCATACAATAAATATAATAAATCGAGATGATCTACTCGAGTTAGTAAGTTGACGCGTAAGGGGTCATAAACTATTGGTTAATGCGAATCGATTTTTATTTTGAGTGATTAGGTTATGGGTGGAGAAGAATCGAAGCCTAACAATTTTCTACATCCCTCTTTTCTGATTACTGTTTTTCTAGAATTCGAACAATTTTGAAATTATTTGTCACTAAGATTTAATATTAGTTGGTCTGTTATGAAACCGAAGAAGGTGGATAAAAATTAGTTTAAAAACAGCGCACTCGATCTTGAAAAGGCATTTTATGTTTTGTCTACTCGTAAATATCCCGTCGTTACGACTAACCGTTATTAAGTTAGACGACGATCAAAAAAATAGCACGAAAGTATTAAGGTTAATCTAGAAATTGCATTTCAAATGATGTGTCCAAATTTCACATCCCGACGACTTACCGTGTCAGAGAACTTCTTGTAACGGGCAACACATATATATATTTTTAGTGTAATGATTAAGATGTTTTGAACTCTTTAGCGTCAATATATTTATTGAAAATATTTACATAACTATAATTAAAACACGGAAAACAGTGGCACAAAAATATTGGGTAACTTTTGACGTTGGGTTCCAATAGGTTAATTAGCAGTCTTTTCATTTTTTAACATTGTCTTAGTTTTCTCGGGAATTTAATGAATCTCTCGCTTTAAAATGGAATAATTTTCCACTGAATACGTTCATTTGCGGGATTAAGTGTTTGTTTTTAGTTAATCAAGCTGCGAGCAAAGTGAAAAGACAACCGGCACCGTCTTTCTACGTCCGTTCATTGAGTAAATTAGTTTAAGCTTAATGGGTGTCTCCAGAAAATTAATTTTCTATTTGATACCCTTTAATACAATTTAAAAATGAAAACCTTTTACAATAAATTATAACTTAGAATTAAAGGACTAATTCAGTGATTTTGATTTGAGTGTTTTCGACTCGATGGTTACTTTTTGGGAAAAATCTCAAACAGCGAAATCAATTGGTGATAAGTACGGCGGGTTTGCTTATTATTTTTGAGATCCCTGGTTCCATTCCTGGGAGAGCGGAAATAAATGGTGAATTTTTAAAGTTGTTTAAACTACAATATTTCATTATTCCTTAACTGCCACCAGTGGCGGCTTTCCCTTATGTCCATTGGGTCAATGACCCCCTTAAAATTTGCTACTAATTAAAATAATTTACTTAAACTACATTATAAATAAAGTATATAAAATAATGCAATTCGGTTTTATAATATTTAAAAAAAAAATTTCATTCAAATATATAAGGACCCATTAATCTTCATGTTTTTAAAGATGATGTTTAGAGCAATTATTAGCATGTGCGCCGTCAAGCAAAGGCAACGTGTGCGTTAACAAGCTCATGGTCTTATCTCTAGATTTTCCCATGAGAAAGAAAAAGATTAAACGCCCCGTCTGTGCATGTAAAATATTTTCATAACTTAATAATTGCATGTAACGGTTGCTTTTTAAAACGCATGTCATGTTGGTTTCATATTTTTGAGCAACAATTATGTTGATGGTTTATAGTGGGTTTAGCATGTTATTATTATTTTTATTTTTTGTTGGTTTAATTGGTATCCTGACGAAGAAACGGGTACATCTCAAAGCCGGTAGACATAGGAAAGTCGGTAAGTGATTATAAACAAATATTTAATATCATTTTATAGATTTCTGGTTCGATTTCCGACAACTTTGAAGTAAAATAATGATTTTAAACGTGTTTTTTTACTGTACTACATTATTGTTTCTGGATTGGATTAAAAGCGTTAAATTTAAATTACCCAATGACACCTATTTAGTTCTCTTTGCACCTCAGTTGCGAATAAAAGACTAATGATGATGGTGATAAAATATAAGAAAATTTACTCTAAATATATAAAAAGAAAAATGAAACCAAAATATAATAAAATATACTTTGGTTTATAAGCGTCCGCCACAACAACTTGCTTTGTATCAACCGGATATTAAACATCTTGCATTATTATTGAAAGCTGTATCGACAAAACTTTTCCAATAAATTCGTATTTTTAATACTACAGAAGTGTACCAACAGTGCGAATTCAAGTAACGTTGTAGAATATTTTTTAGTCTAGGGTCTAGAGAATTAGGTTTTTTTTTGGACTTTAATAATAAAATCGATTTCAACTAGCACGCAAATGATTTGACAAACCTTTTTTTAAATTTTGTCAAAAGAACTTTACAACTTTATTAATCTTTACCCTCAAGGAAGATATTTTTATAAAATATAAGTTGTCAAAAAAATGATTTACATTCACTGAGTTTTGGTAAGAAAGAGATAAAATAAAAAAAAATATTTTATTTTTTATTTTTTGTAAAGCACTATAAAACTTCAGAAACAGATTGTCTAAAAAGTACTTATCAGATATTAAATTTGGTATCGGTATTACCATAACTTATTTTTTTTTTATCATACATGGAATATATGTTTTATTTTTTTTCCATTGTACATATACGATATTAAGCATAAACAATATGTGTTTTTACGGGGGTAATATACATGTACATGGGAAAATTGAAAAAAAATTTGAACAAATCAGTTAAAAACATAACACATATATTTAATGTCTCTGTTTACCTTTACATAAGTACACATTTGGTTTGTGTAATAAAACGTATAAAAAACAAAACATAAAATATACATTTGTGGAGCATGTATTTTAAAATTGATTTCGCGAAATTACTCAACACATTTTAGTTGTATCTATCTCCACAACTAATTTTATTAGCCTTTTCAAACATTTGATTATTAGTTATTATTTTAATGAACAGTGGAAGTAAGTTAAAGTTTAAAAACAGGTGTTTCAGGGCCAGACCACGAAACTTCAGCGGAACATTCCTCGTGGTGAAGTTTTTAAATAATCCTGTAAATTGTTATTATTGAAAATTATAAATATTTTTTAATAATTTGAAAATGAGCAAATCCTCAATTGTCGGGACTAGCAAATCTTTTACAAATTTCACCCTTCCCCTGCAAAAAAAGTACAGATTAAAAACGTATTTGACTAACGAAGCGATACGCAGCAGACGCTGACAAAGGAAAGCGGCTATGTAGAGGAAGGGTAGAAGTTTATGGAAGGGACGCTAGTCCGAGAAATTAAGGATTCACTCCGTTCTCAGATTATGTGAAAATATTTTTTTAATTAAAAAAATTGTTTTTTGAAAAAAAAAGAGTTTTTTTTAAAGTTTAACATGAGGAATGTTCCCCTGAAAATTTGCGGGCTGGCCCTGATACACCGTGTTTAAGATTGCATAATACTTTAAGTCCCTTTGACTGAAAGTGGTGTAATTTAACATTTGTTAAAGTTGTCTTTGTGTCAAGGACTTTGTGATTATATTGTTAGTATGTTTTGTGTTGTTGGGGTTATGTATGTCATTTTGTCGTTAAATGTTTTGGGTATTCGTAGTTTTTGAATGCGTAAGTAATAATTGTTTTCGGAAAAAAAAACAAAAAGGAATTTTTGGTCAGCTCATCACCTTTCAGACTTTGTAAACTGATAACAAAAGGAAATGGTGGAGTGAATAAAAATTGTTTACTATCAAATTCTTCCGTTCGTTTCTTTCATTAAGCACTTTACTTTTGCTATTGTGCGGATACCGGTATAGTGTAGATGCTGATGAGATGTATATTTTATCCTGTTTATGCAACACTAATTGCACTTTGTCAGAAGTATGCAGATGCAGGTATATGCGACTTGCTCACAGGGCGGTAGGACAACAACGATTTGAATTAGGAAGGATGTAGGTAGGAACAATATATTTATTTTAGAAAAGAATTAAGATTATTAATTTGTCAGTTTTAGTATCATTATTTAAGATATGTGGAATATTTCTATAACAGAGGTTTGTATCTGGACCCGAAGTATTAATGTATAATGGAATTTTGTGCAACAAATACACCATTTAACACTTTGTTACTCGCATTACCCCATTTGATTACACAGTACTCCGAAATTGATTGGAAAAATTCAAAATATACCTTTACATGTTTCTAATTTTTAAAATAAATAAAGCGTAAATAAATAAATATTGTGTTGAGTATTTAAGACCATTGAAATCAAACTGGCATTAGAAAAGAGACAAATAGCGACCTTTTACTACTTTCGGAATGGTGCGTTCTATCTATATGAATACATAAAGGTGACCCATGTCACCTAAACACGTGATTATGGAGGTCGATTTCCGCATAATGGAAATAAATAGTTGGGTTAGCCTCTTTTGTATTTCCCATCAAGTGTTGTATAATTTATTATCTTTAAATAAGATTCAACGTGGTTAATTTAATGCAGTTTTATCTCTTGAATAAAGTTGTTACGAAGTAAAAGGAGAGTTGTAATTCATATTTTATTTTTGAAGATAAATATTTGAAATTTTAGGATTTAACCAAATATCGTAAGTTTTTGTCAATTCTTCTTTCTTTTCTTCCTCTTTTCAACAACGGCTTCTAAGTGCAGAATGTGGCATAGCCAAACGCCTCCAGGAGATTCTAGGTAAATCATATTAACGCAAATACTTTTTAAAAAAAACAACGTCGGTGTTCGAATCTAAATTCATTTCAAAAGGTAATATCATGACATGTATTTGGCTAAAAATCTTTAAACCAAATGAATTTAACATATTTATTTATCTCATTGTAAACAGAAGACCTGCTTATCTGAATAACGCGGCAGAGTTACAGCGAACATCTTCTAAGCAGGAAATAGTTAAATTTATTCATTCCCGCGATCACAGAAAGGCTTAACTTTCTTTAGATTCCATTTTCACTCCAACACGAATACCTTTCGAAATCTTTTCGGGCTTTTTACAAGACGGTGGAAAAATTCAATTATGCTTTGGACTCGTATAATGGAAAACTCGAGGCTTCCGACGCGAATGGAAAGCGTGCATTTCAATACTATAAGCCCCTTTTATTGTACTGTGCTTCTATTTAAAATTATGTGAATAGATTTTAGTGAGTGCCGAGAAAAGTGAATCGTAAATTGTTAGATTTAATAATAATCCAGAATTAGGAAGCGTAATTAGTCCATTCGCATATATTAAATGAAAACAATTATGGTATTATTTAGGTGAACTATTGTCATTACTTACGTAGTCTGTTCAAAAAGTATCGCGAATTTAGTGTTTTTTGAAAAGTTATGTGTTTATTTATGAATACCGATTTTGTCCCCTTTAAAGTAATCCCCACCAGATATTTTATGCTTGTGCCAAAGTTTTTTTCCAATCCTCGAAGCAGAAAACATCGTTTTTTGTGATCTTGTTCAGCTCCTCCTTTGATGTCGTCTTTATCTTCTCAATCGTAGCTGAGCGTCGTCCTTTCATGGGCTTTTTCAGTTTCAGAAAAAGTCACAAAAAGTCAGATCTAGGGAACACGGTGGCTGCGGCATTATCAGTGTGTTGTTTTTGGCCAAAAATTTGCCCACCTTTCAGGCAACCATGTGTGGAGCAGGGGCGTTATCATGGTGCAAAACCCAATTTTTCTTCTTCTACAAATTTGGGCATTCCTGTTGGATTGTTTCGCGCGAATTGCGCATTACTTACAGGTAATATTTTTTACTGACCGTTCTACTCTGTGGTAAGAATTCATGATGCATCACGCCCCTGCAATCAAAGAAAACTATAAGCAAAACCTTCACATTCAACCGAACTTAGCGCGCTTTTTTCGGTCTTGGCTCGTGCGGCAGCTTCCATTGGGATGATTGAGCTTTGGTTTCCACGTCATATCTATACACTCATAATTTTTTACCAGTAATGATCCTTTAAAGCAAATTTTGGTCATCGTTGACAGAGTCCAACAGCTCCTGAGCAACGTTTTTGCGTTGCTGTTTTTAGTCGAAATTTACCAATTTTGGTACGAATTTTGCGGCGACCCATCTCATGCCCAAATCGTTGCTTAAAATCAAATAACACGAGCCAATCGATATGTTTAGGTCCTCAGCAACTTTTTAACGGTAATTCGACGATTGACCAATACTACATATTTTCTTCAGTAATCAATGTTTTCGTCTCTTGTTGACGTGCTCGGGCGTCCGGCATGTTATTCGTCGTTCACATCTTCTCGGTCCTCTGAGAACATTTTGTACCACTGATAAACGCCGCTTTGGTCCAAAGTAGCTTCACTATATGCCACAATCAACATTTGAAATGCGTTCGCGCACTTAATTTTGTTTTACACCAAAACTTTGATCTTGATTCTTTGATATATTTTTTTAAATAAGCAAAAATCGAAGACGAGCCAAAACCCGTGCAAGAAAAGCAGCTACTAAAAGTTAACTGAACGTTCAAAGTAGCCGAACTTATCGGCATAAATTTAAAACATTAATGCTAACATAACGCCATAAAAAAATCAAAAAAATTAAGTTATCATTCATTGCACGGAGTGCACGCCTTTTTTGTTACGCGCTGTCTTTCTTTTACATGTCATGTCTGAGTCTGAAAAAAAATATTCGTGCACTCACCGAGAAAATTGAGGTGCTAGAAAGTGTAGTTACTAGTAAATTGGATAGAATTTTGATGTGAATTGAATCCACAGGTGATAAATTACAACCTACCGCCGCCGCTGATATCGGGCCGGCGCTATCCACACTTAGCTGTTCGGAAATCTCCGGTAATGTTCGGCAGTTGCGTGAGGCCGGGCTCCCTGCGAGCCCCTGTCCTCCCTGCCTCATCGTCGCAATCAGACCAGTGCTGTCCACACCTAGCTGCTCGAAAGTTTCCAACAATGTTTGGCAATTGCGTACGATTCCACGCATGCGTACCGATGACATTGCACCCGCGGCATCTATGTCAACAAAAACAATAATGATGATACGTTTGATGTCGAAGGCGGTTATAACAGTGGAGACCGAAAATACATCTGTAATTTTTTTTTTCTGAGGGAAATACGTATCCCCCGTAGCAATCAGTTCCTCGATCACCCAGCACGCCCATCACAATCAACTATGCCGCAGCTGCCGCCAGTTCAAGGATTTTTTTTAGTGATTGATCGGTAATGGTTCTCCCAACAATGGAGTCGGCGGCTGCAGTCCTCCCTAGTGTGTCAGTGTCTCCTTCCAAAGATTGGAAGACTATTTAAAACAAGGGGCATGTTGTCGCTTGGGGTACTTTGGGAAAGCGGGGAGAAGATGAAATAAAGTTTCATCACTTCTATCTGTTTCATTAGGATACCACGAGTGACGATATGTCCTCAATTTAACTATATTAGTGAGTACCGCCTCATTCCATGTAACAAAGATCAAAACGCGGGGTGACTACTCGTCATTTAATATCGAAATCCCAAAAAGTGCTGTAGGTACCATTTTGCATAGCGAGAATTGGCCGCGTAAATCGTTTATTAAAGAGCGGAATGCAAAACCACGAGATGCGCCGTGACTTCCTTCAGTAAAGTGACTAGATCGCAATAATACAACCGATGATAATATGTTTTTTTATTTTATGAATATTCGTGGGTTGAAAACGAAACACAAGATTTTTATGACAGCGTTTCAGCCAGTGACCTTGATGTCATAATATTAACGGAAACTTGGTTGAATAATGACGTTTTTGACTTTGAATTGTTTGATAAAAAAATTACAGTAGTAAGACGAAATCGTGGTGGCCACAGGCAAGGTAGGGGGTGTTTATTGGCTGTGAGAAATAGAGAAAACTTGCAAGTCGAGCGTTTTTCTGTTTTGAAAACGTCTAATAAAGATCTTTGGTTAAAACTGACATACAATCTTGATATTACAGTTATCTGTGTATTGTATTTCCCTTTGGCAAGTGAGTCGATTATATATCGACTGTAAAATATAAAGGCTGACCTAATTTTTTTGTGCTCAGTGTTGGGTTTTTCACAGTGTGATGATATTTTGAACTCTAGGGGTGGAATTTTGGACTTTATATTCAGTAGAACAGCTGTTGGTGTATTTTGGTCATTATCACCTCTTACGAGAGAAAATAATTACCACCCCACAATTTAATTCTGTAACAATCTAATTGCAGATCGCCCCCGTCGATCCAGAGTTCCCGCGAAGGGTACGGTTAGTCGAAGAGGCTTGCACTTTCATAAAGGCGACTTTGATCGGCCATAGTCTCTCATGAACGGTATCGACTGGGGCAAGATGTATAAAATATCAGATACAAATGAAGCGGTACAATATTTTTATTGAACTGTTGAAGGTATATTTGATTCCTGCTTTCTTTCCTAGAAAATCTCGGGCTACTGGTGGGAGGCAATATCCGAAGTGGTTTTCTAAGGATATTATAAGAGATATACTATTATAAAAATATTTTATAAAAATGGAAAGCTTCTGGCTGAATATGATATTTTTGGGTGTTACAGATCTGTCGTAAGATGTAGCATTCGATTGGCGTACCGGTAGTTTATTTATAACAAGAAACACAATATTCTTCAAGATCCGAATACCTTTTGGGACTACATAAGGTCGCAAAATGCGGATGGCGGAAAAGTTGATTCCATGACATTGAGTGAAAAAATGATTCGGCGTGCAAACATAGCTGAAGCGTTTGCAGAGTATTTTAAAACAGTTGATAGCAATGAACCTCCCTTTCTATATGTTAATATTACTAAGCAATGTTCACAGACCGGTTCACAGTTTATTGATGTTCATAATATTAATGAGAAAGATGCGGCCGACACTATTAATACAGCCAGGAATACAATATATTTAAGAAAGAAGTAAAAAATTACATCTATAATTCTTCTTTATGTAACACTGATTAAAAATATAATTTATAATTTTTTTGTTAAGCGGATATACAATACATAACAATGATATACATATTAATAGTAAGAACAGTAAAAAACATACATTGGTGTAAGTTTTTCAATCACCACTTAACACATTTTTGGTCATGCGGTTAAAAGAGTACATACCAGCAGAATGCCCGTACGAGGTTTACCTGTTATATGAATTATTAAATACTTTTTTTATTATTTGACAGGCGCCGTGGCGCAGTTGGTTAGACGGCTATCTATGAAACTGGCGTCGCGGGTTCGATTCCCGCCAGTTGCAAGAAAAAAAACCAAGAAAGATTTTTTTCTCAATTGGTCTGGGTGTTGTGGTGTATTTTTCATTACCTTGTTCCATATCCCCTCTATCCCACCTGCTGACAAGCCTCAAAATAGAGGCTTAGCGGGTTATTCCTTTAAAAAAAAAAACCAAAAACACGTGTGACTTTTTCTCAGAGGAATGTCTCTTTTGTGACCCTAAGAGTGTTCTATGTCCTGGACGAACATATTAAGTTCTCCAAAACGAAAGCCATTTACGTAATTATCATTTTATTAATATAAATGTATTTGTTTAAATAAATTCATTAAAATAAAATGCTAAAAATATTTTTTAATAGCTATGTTCTGATTTCTCAAATCACGTCGTTTTTAACTTCAAAGTGAGGAAACACAAGAATAAAGCTTTGATAGCATCTGGATGCCTGAGAAATGTCATATTTATACCTTATTTTGATGTGATGAGGTTTTTTTTAACGAGATTCTTGATTCCAGACTATTTAAGGTTAATTGAAAGGTATTGTTTAAATCTATTGTATATGTATTTGTATATTAACCCGTAAATGTATATGTATATTGCATGAAAATTTCATTTAAAAAATACGTTTTACTCTCGGCTACAAAATGTTTAAGAAAAAGGACACTGAATATATTCAGATAGGGGGGCAGGAATACGCTAAGTTATTTACATACGGTTGTGTTATAGGCGGTAGTTTGTTCTATTAAGCGAGTGTTTGCTTCTGACTAAACTATAGTCTGTTAGATAATATTGTGGAGTTTACGGAATATAGAGTAGCGTAGTTCGCATATTATTTTGTACGGAAGCTGTGTATTTGGCCGGGGCCGGCCAATGAGCCGTAGCATCAGAACAAATTGCCAACAAACTGCAGTGGTCTGCAACTGAATGCAGCTCCGTCCTGCCCCGCTGCTCGGCTCGCTTGCACACAAGGCACATGCATATAATACAATAATAATGATCTAACTCTACAATTCACAATACACTCACTATTTTGAATTAGATATGGAAATCACTAGTTATGTATTTTAATCTCTAATGTATGGCAGCATGCTAAATTAAATATTTACATTCTTACAATTTACCCAAACATAAAAATTTTTGGGCGGTGTTCAACAATTGTAAACTCAAAACTAAATTGATCAATATTTCGTTTATTAAATAATACATTTTGAAAAGAACGCATTTAAATTACTAACAACTTCTTTCCTAAGATTTGGCGGGTTAAAATAATACTTTGCAAAGAACGCTCTATTGGTTAATTTTGTATACCGACTAGCAATTTCGGATGTTATTGTTCTGCTCTGCAACATGTTTATTTCAAATTGTCGTATATCGTGAATGATTGTTTTATGCCCTTTTAAATGTTGTCTACCGAAGTTGAGACATTTATTTTACTGTGTATACTTTGTACCCTTGTATTTTTTAAATATAATATTTCAAAGAACCGGACATTTGTCCTATACTTAAGTGTTAAGATCTTAGTTTAGTTTGTTGTTTTTGTCCGAGAATGTCACATTTAAATTAATTTATTGAGTAAGAGAAATCTTGCAATTGTTTGAAAAGGTCTCAGATATATTTTGTTTGGCACTAAAATATCAGTATTTTTTTGTACAATGCAATCGAAATAGGTTTTGGAAAGCTTGTGAGAGAGGAACAAGCTTCAGTCTTCATCTTGGAGTCTGCAAGTGCGCTTGCTGACGGGAAGTCAGAACGTAGCAGGCGAGGAGTGTACGCATCCTCGAGTGTTACGTGTATTAGGTAAATGTGTTAACCTACGTTATCATTTAAAGAAACTGCAGTTATCGTTTAGAACAGTTGCAATAATAGTTATTTTTGTGAGATTGACTAGTGAGCCTCTAGAGACGATGACGGAAGGTCCTAAGTGACAGGCGAGGCTTGTACGCATCTTCGAGTGTTACGAGTTACGAATGTGAGGGTGTGATAACCCCGTGGTTTTATTTGAGCTGATTTGTGTGTTTAATGACTATGTGCCCGCTCAACTTTTTCAGACTGTTTTCTATTGTAATTTATGTGACATTGCGGAATTTAGAAAATAAATAATACTTTGAAGGAACTGTATGTCTTTTTCCTCGTTCGCGTGTGACCCGAAATTGGCGAGACCGTCGAAGCGAGAACTCTGCACCAGCTGGCGTGAACACTCACTGTTAGAAAATATAAATGAATTCCGGTAAAGCGGTGATCGAACCTCGGCCCTTTAATTTTCAAGTTCAGTTTACTAAACCTGTTTAGTTGGAGGTCTTCGTGGCCGAATGTATAAAGCTTGGATTATATGCCAAAATCGACAACGCGGCGGTTTATATTATCTGCTTACCCTCATGTGAAAGCGCCACATTCGTATTCAGTATAAAGTTTGGTCACATAGTAATTACTGAAATACTGAAAGAATCGAGCTTGAGTCATTAGTACAAATAGTTAAACGAGTAAGAGGCTCACGAATAGGTAGGGTTAGGTTAGGATGAGAGTGACGCGGGTAAAACGTGCTACCTGGAGTATTTCGCCCTATGTGTACTCAAAGCGCATGCATCCTTCTTATGGATATCGCAGCATGCACAAGGGCTTGTGATTTAATTTTGTCGCCATTTGTCGGTCCTAGCGCTCAAACAAGCGTGTAGATATTTTTTTGTATGACAAGTATTTTTTTCGGTAGGCGTTTTGAAAATCTTTGATATATTTCATTTAAGTAATCATCATTTCATGTTAGTTTATTCGAATAACTTATTTTGTTACATTAAGGCCAGTACAACTTTAAAGACTTCAAATAAATACTGATTGTGATTTTTTAAAAGTTTATATTCATAGTCAATCTTTGGGTGGAAAGTGGCCTTTGGCACTATGCGTCAATAATGTAATTACAAATTATAATATTAGAAATCAAACACTGACTTGAATCTACTGAACACTTTATTTTATTTTTACAAATAAACATTACAAAATTATTTCGCCTTGTTAGGGCATTTCAAACGAATGTGAAGATTAGATGGATTGAGTGTCCTTATATAGTTGTTTAATTCAGGGTACTTAACATTTATTGAAAAAAAATTGACATAAACAGACATTTATGTTTATATCAATTTCTTCAAAATATTTCAAAAATATATAAAAATTAAAATGAACCGGAACCTATTAAAATATTATTGATATATTTACGACAGCAATTATCTTAAGTTATAAAACTATACAGCTTCATTAATTATCTCACAATACATATATGTACGTCAATAAATACTTACTTTGTTATATTTTCCCGAAATTCAAATATAAATACCTAAATTCTCCATTCCCTATTAAACACTTAGCCTCGCCCTTAACCATTGATTTTTCCCTCAATTATGATTAATGTACATGCTATAGTTCATAAGATTATTTTTATTTTCTACTTAAGTAACTTGAATTATAAAACTATATAAGGACATTCAATCCATCTAATCTTCACATTCGTTTATAAATGCCCGAACAAGGCGAAACAATTGCCACGAAATTTTTGTTTTTTTATTTTTTATATTTGTAAAAATAAAAAAACTGTTTAGTAGACTCAAATCAGTGTTTGATTTCTAAAATTATAAGTTCAGATATGGAGTTCTACAAAATAAACACCAAATCAATCAATATAATGTAATGACAATTTGGCAACTTCAATATTCCTCTAAACGCATATTTATTTATTTGTTTATTTGACACTTTATATACATACAACGGCGGGCATATTGCCTTAAGGCAATTTTTTCCTACATACTCAAACCGTTCAGTTTGAGAAAATTATAAATACATGGACATATTGAATCTTACAATTCTATACAAACATTAAAAGCAAAGATTAACAAAAATAAATATATATAAAAAAAAAATTAACACTATAATATGAAGAGAGGAGAGGGAATGGGAAGGAAAGGAGAAAGATAAAGGAACAATTTAAATATGTAGATACTGACATTTTAATCTTGACTTAAATGTTAATAAAAAAGGGACGTCTCTAACATTAGTGGGTAGATTATTCTACAATCGAGCGGCTACTACTGTGAAAGAGGAGGCAAGAAAATTAGAGCGATGACAGGGTATTAAGAGGGTTCTCTCGTTACTAGAATGAAGAGATAGTCCGTGTTGTGAAAGAGGTTGAATGAGCTCTCTCAGATAAACAGGCGAAACAGGCGAGGGCATATGCTCTCGAACAATTTATGCCAAAGTAAAACGTGGCGCTTCTATCCTCTCCTATCGTTAACTCACTTTTTATGACGTTTGATGTTTATTGAAAAGAAGCGTTAAATGTACTATATGTAATTGCGCACATATCATAATGTGGGTATTCAGAGTCGATTATTGTCACAATTTTAACATTAAACTTACCTTGCCTACCCTCTCTCAGTATTCCTTCATAACCCGCCATAAACAGATGACCACTGTTAATCTACAACATTATTTGTTAATCGCCGCGCCGCTTTATATTTACGGTCCGTCCTATCGAGCCAGTGAGGTGCCAAAAACTCGGTGCAAAAGGTCTTTCGAGACCAACGAGAAACGACTGGAATAGGTCAGTGGTTTTCCTCCATCTTCCTTGCTGGAGGTTGCGAGTGACGATTGGCACCGCATACCGTATCGCCACGAGGATACTCACTTATTTTCATTTAATGTAATTTCAACTACTCCGCTAAATAATATTGTTGAAGTCTTAGAGCTGCGCCCCCGTTATTTTACATCCCGCATCCGCAGGGAGAATTCGTTTTCCACACCAAGAGACAAGGTCCAAAGGTCATTCCTCAATAAATAATAACTTTGAAATATCACATACTACAAATATCGACGAAAATATTTAAAATGGATTAAGGGTAATTAATTGCATATTAAAAATCAACATGGATATTGTGAAGAAATGTTTTCACACATAAATAAAATATTTTTTTAAAAACTAAGTCACTTAAAAAACGCGACACGTTTGGCCTTGATAGTTGTGACGTTTAGGAACAAATAAACATGAATCGTGATGTATTAGGGGCGTGGCCAATAGAATGGTCATTTTTACCGAATTCAAAATTACAAATTTAAAAATATTTTTTATTCTAACTAATAAGTAACAAAAAAGTTTTTTTACTGGACAGTTTTTCATATACCTTTATTAGTTTAAAAATGTTTTAAAAAGTCATATTTACCTGCAGAATAAACAAAAAATATTTTTATAAATAATTGAAACTTAAATACTACGTTTATTATTTAACAGTAAACAATTTTGAAAGTTATTTTTTTAATTTATGCTTTATTAAGTTAGTTCATAACATCTTAAGAACTAATATAAACTTTTAATGATATTACAATTTATTTCTCAATAACATATTTTTTCAAATTTATTTCTCAATAACATATTTTTTCAAATTAATTTTAAATATTAAAATTTTTTCTATTTCATTTATTTCTTTAGGTAACTCATTTTACAGCTTCAATCCCTTGTATAATGAGTTTTGAGATTCTGTTTTTTTCCTCATTGGTAATCTTATCTTTTTTTTATCCCTTGTTTCATATGTATCACATTGTTGGTTAAATTTGATTATTTTTTTTATTTTATTCATCCCCTTAATTATTTTATATATAAATAAACGATTAGGTTATGTTTGTTTGGTTTCGTAGAAAATAATCCTTAAATAGCTTTGAATTAGGGTTGTTCATATCAGACTTGGAGCACCGTTATTCTGTGTGCCTCATATATCCTGCGCTATCTACATGCCAGGATGTGGATGCTGGATGCACATTTCGGATGGGAATAAAATATTTAGATGGTTGACCAGTGTTTGTACCACAAACCATGGTGTTTTTATCGCAGAGCCAAGGCTTCATTTCATGGTTAATTTACTATTGTTTAACGAATATTTATGCGGTATCATAAACCTAAAAAACGCAAAGAATTGCAAATTGCTATGTACGAGTACCAATAGCGTTTACGACCACTAAATGAACGCTGATACTTTAAAAAGTTTAACATTGGAAAGTAGGAAAAATATTAACTTTAAGAAGTATATACCGTGCTTCTTAGTTGAGTTTAAGATAATTATTTTATAAGTAGACACTTAAAATCTAAAATGTGCTTGCTTAAGGAAAACTGTCTATTGGTGTATAAATAAACATTTACAAATCAATTTATACATCGTGAGCTAAAGGAAACTGACCAAGCAATTATTTTTACGATTTTCGTTTTTTTTAGCTGGATGTGTTATCTTTTACTGAAAAAAAAGTATTTTTTTTATATCAAAGTTTTCATACGAAATACAAAAATCAGTCTATGAAAATCTGCTTTAGAAAATATTAACGAAATCCAAACACTTCCATACTGACACAATGCATTGTTAATGCTTTGTCTATATAAAACGAAATAAGCTTACAATCAAAGTGTACTAAATAGCAAAACTATTCATTTGTGACTGTAAAAACTTCAATCTAGATTTGCCGACAAGCAAAAATTGTGACTTGATCAGTTTTTCTTATACGCTTACGATATATATATATATGTCGACGGAGATTTATTTATTTATTTATTATTTATAGTTACATAAAGAAACATAAATACAAGAAACGGAACGAAAAAAACCTAAAACTACGTAGCAAAGAAAAACAAGGGCAATACAATAATATAATACAATATATTCATAAAAACGAAAGACAAAAGACTTCGAGCTTAACCATGCCAATCCAATTTCATCCCACACAGCTTTAGTCGCGAAGATATCTACGAAAAGCTGGAAGATCCAACTCAAAGAATTCTAAGTCGTTTAATAAATTAACTAATCTACATTCTGGATTCTTGATTCTTAACGTTGGGGCATAAAAACAAAAGTTGCTCTTAGAAGATTTAATAAATAGCAGATTTTGACTTCTGGTGACATGGTTAGCGATTACGTTCAATAAATCGATGGAGATTTAAAAAAAAAAATATAAATATTTACAAAGCGCACGATCTGTTATTGGCTGGTTGAAGTAAAATCATCATCATCAAACCCTTATCCACATACAATAGTGCATAAAGCACTGCTTTGTAAAATAAAATGCAGCGTATTTCGATCTGTAATATGAAGGTAATCAGTCTCACGCTTTAGGTGTTAGTGTAGGGATAATGGAAAACTTCAATGTAAAACCACATTTAAAAACTAATTTCCCAGGAATTGAACTCAGGACCTCAAGCGTGAAGGGCGAATACGCCAACTACTGCCTACGTGAAAAACTTTTCTCCAATTGATTTTTTTTTCATGATTTTTACCTTAGAGCAACCATTGACGTGAGAGGAGGCGAGAAAGCTGGTTGGCGATAGGATGTTCCGAAGGCGATTGGTGATGTCCATGTGCTTCTTTAGTAGCGTACGTGGAAAAGATGAAGAAGGTATCCAATAATTAATTTCTGTGAATTCGGTACGTTCAACAAAGCCACATAACTATACTAAAATTATTCCATTCAGTTTACGTAGAAGGGTATTATATGTAATATAGTGATTCATATGAAAACCCAAAGAAAAAGTTCAGTTAAAGATCCTTTTTGCCCCATGCTTAGAGAAAAGGTAAAATATTATTTATTTATGACTAAAATAAAAGTCACATTAACCCTTTTTTGGAAATATGAAACCTTTTTTTACCCACAAATAAATATTTGAACAATTGTTTCATAGAAGGAAAATTATGTATCTACAAATCAAAAATAATAATATTTTATTATACCGAAATTTAAAAAAGGTCGTTTCTGCTAAATACAAATGAATTTTATTGATTGAATCGGCATTTCTTTGTAACACATCATAAACTATTATAAAATAAAAACTTTGTTGCTAAGTAATATATTTTTTTGCACTACAACACAATTACAGCAGTAGATGACATTACAGAACACCTAGGCTTGAGAAAAATCACGATCTAAATAAAAAATCCTGGAAACTTCCATACGTGAGTCAAGCGTCTTGACCCCTTCACTGTAGGGACAAAATGCTTTTTTAATAACCCAACCACGATTTTGGGAGAGCACTTCTTCTATTGATCGATGTTACTTGCGAGTATATGACGTGAAACACTAACAAAACAATAAAAAAATAAAAAACGTAAATTTGAATCGGGTAGTGGCCTAATGGCTAGTGTTAAGGACTCACGGATCAGAGGTCCGAGGTTCGAACCACACTTTACATCAACTTTATTTACGAATCTTAAGAACGCAAATAGTTCATCAAAAAAGTGAAAAAAATTATTCAATCAAGCCAATTTTCCTGTTCTTGAAGAGGAAAAAAAAGAGTTTGTTTGATTACAAAAGATACCAATCGTCCCTTCCTGCGATAGACGTTTATGAAAAAATAAGTTATGAGAGAACAGAACGTATATCTGTGTCCAGGCAGATGAATAATACAGTTGTATGCGTAATTGAACATCTTGAAGATGAATGTTTTTGACGGGCCTGCATTGTTCAAAGTCTCATATTTGATTTCAGGGAAGGTCGCCATGAAATATTTGTGGTTTAAACCGCGAAATTTCTTTGTTTCTCAACTCACACCAATTCTAATTAATTACCTTCCTCTAATTTATTATTATTTATTATAGGCAGTAGTAACTGACCAAAACAAAACTTTGAACAGAAACTGAAACAGAATTTCGGCTTCTCGTGTCGGCCAAAACCAGAATTGAAGCCGAAACTTATCTAAATAAGTTAAACGTCACTTAAAAGAAGGTCTTTTATATGATACATTTTTAAAGTTCATTGAAATAAGTATTTTATTTTACTTATTATAGTTTGCAAACAAAACATACGACATTGTTATTTTAATTTAAATAAAATTTAAAAAACACGCGCGTAGCAGATAAGTTAGCTCTCAAAAAGTTATCGTATTCGGGTTGGCTTTAAAGTAGTACTTTTTCGTAGATTTTCTCAAATAATGATTAAATGGTTTTTTACCAAAATAATTTTGTATATAATTAAGTATGCGTTTAAATTGTTATTATCGAAACATTCTTGTCTAAACTCAGAAATAGGATAGGTGTCATATCCTATTTTACGACTTTATAATATTACCGTGTAAATACTCGTTTAAACATAATCATGGCAATATATGTTTCAGATTCACGACAGATAGTAAGTTAAAAAAAATAGAGAGAGGGCGGCTCTATAAAAAAAATATTCTCAAAGTGGGCGGTGGGCAAAACAAGGATAAGAACCAATGTATTGGATTGAAGAAGGGCACATTGATCTTGAACGAATCTATGTTATGTTGAATGTTTTTGGGTTCCTTAAGGTATGACCATTAGGAACACTAATTTTTATATTACTCAAACAGCTTGAACTTTCTAATTTACCACTAACAATCTAAAATAAATACAACAGGTCATTTACCGTTCTTCTGGTTTTTAGCGTTTTGAAGTGAAATTGTTGAAGTCTCTTTTCCTATCTATTCCGTGTCGTTTTCAATTGGCATTTCTGCGATAGAAATCTTTTTTTTTTTGGTTATAGATTCAACAATACGTATATATTTATTGTCATGTGGATTCCAAATAGTTGATCCATATTTCATTTAACTTCTTACTAAAAAGACACAGATTTATAAAAGATTGATGGTTTTGTTGCCCATGAATGAATCCCAACATTTTCAAAGATTTATTTTTAATGTCAGCTATGTGATTATCAAACATAAACTTTGAGTCTAAGGTAATTCCTAGATCACGTATTGTTTACACATTTTTCTACAAAACATCTCTTAAATACGAATGTTTTTTTTTCACACGATTTTTATTTATTTATTTAATTATGCTTCATTAAGTTAGTTCATAACATATTAAGAACTAATATAAAAATTTAATCACAACACAATTTTTTTATCAAAATTTCTCAAAAATATTTTTTCTTTTCTATTTCTTTTCTTTCTTCGGGTAACTCAATGTACAGCTTCAATTCTATTTTTCTCCTTATTGGTAATCCTATCTTTTTTTTATTCCGTGTTTCATATGTATGGCATTGTTAGTTGTATTTTATAATTGTTTTTATTTTATTCATCCCCTTAAGTATTTAATGCAAAAAATTTTCCACATGCTTTTTGGAAATTAATTGTACAGCATTTTTCAACGTTAAAAAACATGTCATCATGCACTACATTTATATAATAATATGTAGATTGAAGAAAGATATCGTATTAAAAAAAGTAATAATATACATTTCGTGACGTATTTTATCGAAACGTATTAAATTAACTTTAATGAAAGATGTTTGGAATACAGTAATTTATTTTATTAATTGGGTAATTAGGCGGTCCTTTGATCGAATCATTAGACTTATCTCCGATCGGGGGTAAAGTATGACAAAACCGGAGAATCACTTGTAAATTAATTAATAACGTACATTTTCTGGATAAATAAGACCACCTCATCAAATAAAGTGAGAAACAAACAAAAAAGGAAAGGAATTGACTATGGACGAGTAGATACTTTATTACTTATTGAGGGCTTTACTCTTTTGACCAGGGGAAGAAATTTTATTAGCCTCGTTATATGGAACAACAGAAAAAGGTCATCTCCCGGATCTGGTGAAAATAAAGAATATAACCGAGTTCGGAGAGATCTGTTTATTCATTATGAAGCCAATTACATTATTGTTCCCTGCCAAGGATATTAATAGTACGGCACTTGAATGATAAGTAATGAACCATTGAATGGGGCCGGTGGCTACTTTAAGCAGAAAGTATGAACATTTTTACATTAAAGTATTTCCGAGTGTGCTGGAGTCAATTCTCGGAGATATAATTTTAAAAAGTTTTTAGAATAATTTCTAAAAAAACGTAAAATAATATTTCAATTTACTATTTAAAATAACCCTTTTTTTATTTTTGTAATATTTTTGTTTTTTTACAATATACATAATAACTCGGGCGGTGCCGATGTATCGACATTATCCGAGGTGTGTTTGAACGCAAATGATGAGGTAAGTCAGATTAGTATGAAAGAAATTATCAGTGTTGTCAAATGTATGCGGAATGGTAAAGCGCAAGGGTATGACTGTATTGCAGCAGAGTTTATTAAGTCGGGTGGCAAATTAATTCTCACATGGCTACATAAACTTTTTAACTTGTGTCTCAAGGAGGGAAGGACTCCACCTGATTGGAGGAGGGCAGTTGTTATGCCGTTATACAAGGGAAAGGGTTCTAAGGTGGAGTGTGGGAATTACAGAGCTATCAGTCTTCTGAGCGCTGTCGGCAAAATGTATGGAAGAATACTGATAGAAAGAGTAAGAAACGTGACCAAGGAGAAAGTATGGGATGTACAGAGTGGATTTATGAATGGTAGAGGATGTATGGATCAAATATTTGCATTACGCAATATGACAGAAAAGTTTTTGACGAAAAACCAGAAGCTTTTTTGCGCTTTTGTTGATTTGCAAAAAGCATTTGATCGAGTTGATAGGAAAAAATTATGGATGGTTCTATCGGAGTATGGAGTGAGTGACAACCTTGTCCGTTCTATTGCTTCTTTGTACAAAGATGGTGTATCGTGTGTAAGGGTAAATGGGTCATTAACTTCCTGGTTTGACATCCCTAAAGGAGTCAAACAGGGATGTGTAATGTCACCGTGGTTATTCAACATATACATGGATAAATGTATGAAAGAATTGAAAAGTATGGATGTGGGAGCGAAAATGAGTAATCTAACTGTCAGTTGCCTTCTGTACGCCGATGACGCAGTCCTCCTAGCTGACAGGGGAAGAGGAACTGCAATCCTTGGTTACAAAGGTTTACGAAGTGTGCAAGGAGAGTGATTTGCTAATGAATGTGCAAAAGTCGAACGTCATGGTCTTTGAAAGAAATGTAACTATGACTGAATGTAAGATTGTAGTAAATGGAGATAGTTTGAAACAGGTCGAAGAATTTGTATATCTGGGTAGTATGTTTACTAGAGATGGAAATATGGACAAGGATATTGAAAGGAGGGTTAGTGCCGGTAACAGAGTTAATGGTGCCTTAAAGTCTGTCGTAGCAAATAAGTGTCTATCGCAAGAGGCTAAATTAGCAGTTCATAATGGAGTTCTGGTACCAACCCTAATGTATGGAAGCGAAGCATGGAGTTGGAAAAAAAGGGACGAAAGTAGACTGAATGCTGTTGAAATGCGATCCCTCAGGCGAATGTGCGGAAAAACAATGTATGATAGGTGCCCTAATGTCGAAATTAGAGCAGAATGCAAGGCTGAGTTAAGCATTATCGACAAAATTAAGAAAGGTCTTTTGCGATGGTTCGGTCATGTGGAGCGAATGAATGATGAAAGAACGGCTAAAAAGATTTATGATGCGAATGTGTCTGGTTGTAGAAGTCGACGAAGGCCGAGAAAGACATGGCATGATCAAGTACAACAAATTCTTGATAGTGGTCATGTGAAAAGTCGGAATAATCGACGTGCGTGCATGAGAAGATGTATGAATGTGAAGGAAGCAAAGGAAGTGTGCCAGGACAGAGTGGTGTGGCGTTCTATCCTCTCTGCCTACCCCTCCGGGGAAATGGCGTGATGGTTAGTTAGTTAGTTAGTTACATAAGACGTAAAACAGAGAATCAAAAACATAAAGAATAATTACATAGTAATGAATTACATATTAACTGTAAAAATAGTAAACAAAAATACCACAAAGTCATGGCCTGTTTGTGGTATACAAGAAATTTTTATGAATTATTTGCTCCGATAATAAAAAGACAAGTAAAATATTTTTTTGTAATATAAGAAAGAGAAAAAAAATATTCTGTAAAAGATTAGAAGGTACTAGCTTATTTTATAGTACTGAAAAAAGGAAATTAAACATATCAAAAAACATTCAAACATTCATTCATAGGGAACTTAATATATCATAGAAAATAAGAAATAATATAATATATACTGCCGAAACAATAAAATTGACATTTTTTATGATACTCTCTCAGCTTTTGCGAATAATCTTTTAGGAATAAATCTTTTTCAATAAGTACACACGTACAACTTATTTTTTATTGCATTGTATCCTGTATAAACAAAAATATTAAAAATATGTATTACAACTTAACGTATAAATCTATTTTGTGTAATTCTATAATTGAAGATATATATGCATGTTAAATTATTTCGACGAATGCTTTTAAATTGTATGTTTTCTAGTATGTATCTTTGTTGAATTACCTAATAAAATGAAATAAAAATAAAATAAAAATCTTCAGTTTGAATTTAAGATAGCGCGTGTTTTTTGATAGAAGGAAAATTTTAAAAGTTTGAGATCGATGAAATGTTATCAGTAAAAAAATTATAAAAAAATCTTAGGCCAATCAAATATGCATGTATTTGTGCTCGTCTTGTTTTACAATGTGGTATTTCTAGCACACGATTTCTTCATTGACTTGATATATTTGAATTACTTGTAAATACATTTTAGTTCTTAAATATATTTTCGAAATATAAATTTTTTTATTTTTTATTCTTATTTCCAAAAGTTTAGCTTCTTGGAACAATACTTATTACATATTTTATTTGTTTTTATTTATTTGGGATATCAACAGTAATACAGTGATTATTTATGTACAGGCAAAAAACATAAAATGAAACCAATAAACAAGTAGGTAAAGAATAAGAAATTGTGTGTTTGAGAGAGAGAGGGGGTGGGTAAGTGAAAGTCTGTGTTTATGTATGAAAGTATGTATTAAGGTGTGAAAGTAAGGATGAGCGGGTGTGTGTATATGAATAAGTATCAATATTGTTTTGAAAAATTAAAGTTCAAAAGTAAGTATTTGTAAACAAGATAAAACTGCAAAAGTTAGACACAGTAAGAATAATTGTTATTAGAGTAGAGTACAAAAACGAACATATACATGTAAAATAAAAAAATGGAAGAGTCGAATTAAGTTTTAATTTTAGAGCTCGCATTTTGAAAGTCATTTTATAACCATCAAAAGGGTCAATAAAAAGAATGTTTGAATTATACTATCTAGCGAAGCGCACAAGTGGAGAGTTCTGGGCATAGTTTTTATGAACAAATGGTACATGGAATAAACAATGAGACGTGTGACGAGTACGGTAGCCGGGAGTGTAAGAGGCTAATTTTGAGACTATGTTGAGCTATCCAGTCATATATATCGTGAAGATTGCCCATATTTGGTATTAGATGACGATCACTCAAAATAAGTTAATTACATGTTTTACAAGAAGATGTAGGTATACCGTAAGGTCAGTAAATTTACATATCTAGTTCAGATTCCAAAGAAATGTCAGTTAACTGATTAGAAAATTCGGTTTTGACTTTCTAGCACTCTCTCCAGCCTGTCTACAAACATTTTGACATACTCAAAAGATTGTTGATTAAACTGGTATAAATGAAAGAAAATAATTAAAAAAATGTTTTCAAGCGTTGCTTAGTAGGTGGATTGGTTCAGCCGGATGAATTTTACCCGCATGATGAAGGTTTCAGCGTTTTTGCTTCAGAAAAGTCAACAAATAGAAGAGTTGAGGAAATGTGGATGTTTAAACATGGACAGAATGGTGAATGCTAAAAAGTGTGTAAAGTGGCTACTGAAACTAGCCAATGACAGATCATAAGCCCTGTAAATGCTTAGAATTCCATATTCCCACCTCGAAAATGTTTTCCCTCTCTGTTGGAACAAATTTAGACGGTTATTTACGATTTGAATGCCGTGCAGTGTATTGCAACACTACAGTAATACTGCGCTATGTTTAATTCAAAACATTAAAAATAATATTTTATTTTGCTGCGATGCAAAACGTAGTGCCGCTCTTGTGCGGTTTGACCATAAGGTACCTTGGATGGATGAAATCGTAGGAACATCAATAATATTTTTTTAAAACTTTTTTTGGGTATTTTCCATAGTCATTATCATCATCAAACCCTTATCTGCACCTCATGGTGCATAGAGAACTGTACTGGTACAATAAATGCAGCGCATCTCAATCACCCGTTCCAAGAAAGTAGGGTAATCAATCTTGTGCTTCAGATGCCAGTCCAGGAACAATAAAATATTGCAGTGTTAACCACCTCATGAATATTTTTTATGTACACCCTCCCAGGAATCCAATCTAGGAACTCAAGCACGAAATACGAATGTACCACTCAATACACTACGAGGCAGACTCTCCTCCACCCGATTACCCGTTTCAAGATTATTGCCTGAGAGTAGTCGTCGAGTCGAAAATACTTGCCCAGGATTCTGGATTAATTTTACGCACAACAATATTTTTCATCCAGCTAGACACAGACTAAAATTTAATGATAATTTGTTTTACATGCTTTTGGTTAATGAGAGAGGAAAAATTAAATAAATTTTATGAAAAACTAATATTATTTGAAAATAATATTAAAATACAAAAAACGGTAAATACAAAATTAAAGTAACAAGCGTACATGAATAAATACATTATTTTTTTATATTTACTCAGTGAAAACCAAATGCCAGCTATATAACGCCCGCATTACACCATTTCTCATCTACGGATACGAATTGTGGCACCTTACTAGGGCCCAAAACACTAAAATACTGAGTTTTGAGAATATGTGTCTCAGAAGAATCTTGGGTGTGCGGTTGTTTGACCTTGTGCGGAATGAAGTGATAAGAGAACGGACGCAGTAAACTCCGGTGACAACTGTCATCTTGCCTATTCTACAAGGCATCATGTTTTTTGACGTCCTGGACGTCCGCTGCTGACTGTTCGTCGGCAGTTTATGTCAGAAATTCGGGACGAGAACATGATTTGGGGAAACGCAAAGGAGTTGGCATCCTATACAGATGCATGGAGGCTCTTTGTGTATACCATATGCTCTAACTAGGTAGTGGACATGGAATGATGATGATGATGATGAATAAATATTGGTTACTCGTCATATTAATGTATGTTATAGGAATTTCAATATATCTTCTGTCTATACATATAAAAGGCAATGTTCGAATGGTTGTCCTCGATGGACTCGATAACTACCGGACCAATTTACGTGCGGTTTTTAAGATAAATGTACATCTTTGCCACGATAAGGTTTAAAGCGCATAAAATCTTCAATTTATTAAGTAAAAAAAAAGTAAGAAGTGTAAATTTTTATTTTTATCCATCGCGAGAATGCGCATACAAAAAAAATGGATAGATGTTATTTTTTTGTGTATAAAAAAGTTTGTTTTTGAATGTTTACATACAACATTCGTTTTTTCATGGATTCCAATCAGATTATTTAATTAAATTCCTTATAATTTCTACCCATTTTTTTTAAAACTGGATTTTAGGAAAAAATGTATTTATTCACAATTAAAAAAAAAAAAAAAAAAATACGTCTCCACAAAAACGTGATAAGGTTGGCCTTGACTTTTGTGACGTAAATATTCGTGATGAATACGACGGTCTATTTGAACGGTCACAAACGACGCTAAAAATCCAACCGAATCGTGACGTAATAGGGACGTAGCTAATATAATGAAGCATTTTCTCGGAAATTTTAAATTATAAATTGAAAAATATTTATTGATAAAAGAAAAATAAAATGACAGTGAAAGTAGGTTATGCGTTTAATTTGAGAAGTTGACCAATCCCATTTGGCCGAGTGTCGCGTTGCACTAAATAGTTTTAAAGTGAATATTGGTTTATATACACCGCAAGACAAAAAAAATTACGAGTTTACCTGCTACCGCGCCCCTTGACTTTACTGAACCCTTTTTCTAAGAAATCCTTTATCGATACCTCTTTCTTTTGTTTAATAAATTAAGGACACTATGTGTCACCTTTCTACAATATTTACATTTTAAAATGTCTCAACAGTCTTGTTTTACCCGCGTTTGAGTGAACATAACACAACAATCATGGAAAGTGCAAAGCAAATGTCGATTGCGATAAAATCCAAAATAATCACATTTTCGCAAGAAAACATATCTAATTGTGAAATATCTCGTCGAGTTGGGTATTCAGAAGGTGCAGTGAGGTTTTTATTAAAAAAAATCCAAGAAACTGGATCCATAGAACGGAAAAAAGGAAGCGGACGGGGGCGCGTGACATCTGCCCGAGATGATCGCTTAATAAAAAAAATTGTTATGCGCGATCGATTTTTAACGGCACCTGAAATACACGCAGAGGTGCAGTCTACCAGCACATCAACATTTTCAGTAAAAACAGTGTCCAGGCGGCTGTTGGAGCATGGTTTCCAAGCACGGAGTCCCGCAAAGAAACCATTACTCACGGACAAAATGAAGAAGGCTAGACTGGATTGGGCGAAAGAGCACCAGAATTGGACCTTGGAGGATTGGCAAAATGTTGTTTTCTCTGATGAATCAAAATTCAACCTTTTTGGTCCAGACGGCAGAAAGATAGTTCGACGAAAACGTGGGGAAAGATATCATCCGTCGTGCGTCACTCGAACCGTTAAACATTCACCCTACGTGATGATTTGGGGGTGCATGACAGCATACGGTTTAGGACCTCTAAATTTTGTACAGGGTACGATGAATGCCATTCAGTACAAAAAAGTGTTAAAAAAACATATTATTCCAACAATCGAGGACATTACGCAGTATACCGCGGACCCAATTTTTCAGGACGATTCTGCGCCGTGCCATAGAGCCCGCACTGTGAGTACAAATATATATATTTTTAAATGCATTTTGTGACCACATGATAAATAATTTATTGTTTTTTTATAGATCAATGAATTCAAGGAGAAAATTGGCTTAAAATCGTTGACGTGGCCCGGGAATAGCCCTGATTTGAACCCGATAGAAAATTTATGGGCGATTATGAAAAAAAAAGTCGGGAAAAAAAATCAAAAAACATTGAGGAATTAAAAAAAACTTAATTCAAGTTTGGGAAGAAGAAATAACATCAGAAATTTTAGATTCGCTTTACGCTTCTCTAAATAATAGAATTTTACATGTTATAAAAAATAAAGGTGAATTCACTAAGTACTAAATATTTTTAAATGTTATAAATATGTTTAAATGTAAAATACTTTAATTTAAAATAAAGCGATAAGAACCTACTTCTTAAATATGAATTAAAAAATAACATGTCTTTTATTATTCCATCACAAACACTCGACCATAAATGAACCGTTATGGGTCTCTAAGGTTCGGGTAATCTGATACCTGATATATAATGGCAATTTCTAAGTACAATTCATGAGTAAGATTTTTTATTTTAACCTTGAAATAACGAGTAGTCATCACATATGTCAAACAATATAAAAAAAACTAATTAAATATCAAGAATAATTCATTATATGTCAATTTTAGTTTTTTTTGAGAACTCGTAAATTTATTTGTCTTGCGGTGTATAAGTTTACAGTATTACATTTATTTGCTTTATTGACTTGTTCTACAAACACATTTTGCTATAAAAAGTATTTGATTTATTTAAAGCATTAAAAGTTAAGCGTATTGGAGCTTAAGTATCTACCCGGGCACCATAATACTGAGTAAATACGCACACACACATAGAGAACGTTTTGTCCCCTGGGAAGTAATCTTACTAAACTGATCAGAGCTCTATATACTAAGGCCATTGGATACAATTACCACATCACATCCGCCGATTGCACTGGACTACGGAACTTTATAATAAGGTATCTAAATTATTGTACCTAACAGCATATGAATCAAAGGCAATGTTGTAATTTAAATGGATTTATTGCTTTACAATTAATTGGAGAAAATGAAAAAGTTAAGGATGCAAGAAATTAAAATTTAAGTGATACTTTTAAAATGCTTACAACAAAAACCGACAGTTTTTTTATAAGTCTTTAATAATTTTATTATTATGAAAATTCATGATTTTATTCAAGTCCTGACTAGCTAGGATACTCCTGTGTTACCAGGATTTTTTAGTGTCACATCAATATAAATTACACTCAGTAAGCTGCATTCTTCATAAACCCATAGTATTAATAATATTGATAACTTCAAATAAATAATAAAAATTAACAAATTACTGTAAGACGCCACTCCCCATTATGTACATAAGAATTGAACGTAGTTATTTTTGTTTTTTTTTTGCACCACAACAGGCCAGAAAGCCCAATTATAGTAGTGAATCACATCACAGTAGTTATGCAGAAAGCAGCCAGTCCACAAATTTGGAAGAATGCGATATTAATGTTATCAGGTTAAGTAAGGTCAATTCTATGTTCTGCTGAAAACAGCCAGACCGCTTTCATACAAAAAACTGTATTAATAAGCTTCTGAAAATGGTGTCGATTACAAAAACAGCATTTTTCAATTTGCTAAAAACACCCACAGCATCAGAAAAATCTTACCGTTATTTAAAAATCTTGAAACTGGTCAAAAACATAACTTGATTCTTGTTTGTCATATAAAAAAAACTAATGTTTTCATTGTTTATCATTTTTTAAAGTCAAAAACATTCCAACTGTTGTGTAGACTTGATTATTCAGTCATTTCACAAAAATGCTATTATCTCAGTTACACTTTTCTATGGCTGGCTACTTTCTGCATAACTATGTTCAATTGTTTTTTACTTTTACGTAACGGAAAACGTTAATGTAAATGTGTGTATAAAATTTATAATAAAAAAAATATTTGGTAGTATACTAATATTTTTTTATCTGAATAAACTAAAAAAAAATTGGATTCTCCACCTCGGTTGTAACCACTGAAAAGTATTTAATATATATCTGTGGTTGCAATTATAGATTAAAAAATTACTAAAAGGCGCGTAAAACTGTATCTAAAAATCTGCGGTACGAATTTCTGATATGGAATTAAAGTTTTCTTCTTTTAATTCATTGCCGATTTATTTTTCCAATCTGATTCATAGTTTTTATTAGTTGTTAATCTATTGAGCAATATATTGTAAGGGGTGGAAGATTTAATTCAATTAAAGGAGTTGTAGAGAGAAAGAGCAATTATTGTGACGATTAAAGAGGATAAAGTACGGACTCAATCGTAGTTTGTCCATCCTAAGAATTAAGGAATAGCAATTTAAATGACGTACACGTTAAAATAAATCAGCAAGTTGGATTAATTGATGATGTTTGCTCAAACAGCTTCGAATAGCGTTTGTTAGTAAAAATAATCATCCTTTAAAGGTTTTATTTATCTAGTTTTTTTTAATATAGTACTCTGGGACTAAAATTGGAAAACCTTCTGGAAAGTCTTGTGCAGAATTGGAACGAACAGAGTACTAATAATGTTTATTTATTTATTTATATACGGGATTTCTGCCATTTACATATATGCGGTATAAAGAGTGCTTAAAAATAAAAATATTAAAAAATCGAGTATGATATTTTAATATACTCGTACTATACACATTATAAATAACTTTGAAATACAAACATATTTTAAAGAAATTACACAATAACAAAATACATTAATCAATCAAATTATAACTATTCCAACCCAATTTCCTGAAGTTGATTTGCTCTTTTTGATAAAAATATGTTGATCACTTTAATTTTTAAGTTAGGCAGAGATAAACTAAATATATCAAAATATGATGAATATACACAATTAGCGGACCTGCCAGACATTGACTTGCCTCCTATTAGTTTGGAAAAAGACTTTTCATTGATAAGTAGGTACCTAGGTACTTATTAATGGCTGAATTCTAGAACATAAATTAATTCATTTTTAAATATAGAATTCTTTTAGCAAATGTCAAACTCGATTCTTCTCACCAACAGGAGTGCACTTTATACGTGAATGCGATAAATAAAATAAAAATAAATGAATGGTAAGAAATTATAAGGAATGTAAGGAAAGAATCTGATTGGAATCCATAAAAAGCGAATGTTGTTAGTAAACATTTAAAAACAAACTTTTTCAAACACAAAAAAACAACATTTTTTTGTATATATGTATTATCGTAGAAAAGAGCTTGGTTAGCTTGGTAAGCTTTTCTCTATACCCTCTACAATATAGATACAAGTTTTAAATTATTATTTTTTTTACGCACCCACCCATACGCACCCTTCACACATTTATTCACACACTCATCCACATATTCATATATACACACATGTATACAAACGTCGCACACATACAATTATTTAGACTCTGTTCCTTTATAACATATAGACGGACTCACTAAAGTAATGGCATCACTACATAGCCTCTTCTACAAAATTAAAGATTTTATATCAAGAATGGAAAAAATTATGATGTACGAAGCTTATGTCAAAAGTGAATTGAGTTACATGATCGCCTTCTGGAGAACTGGTAACAAGACAGACATAACAAGAATACAAAGACAACAAAATAAAATTCTTAAACTAACATACAACCTACCCAACCTGACCTCTACGACTGAACTGTGCAAAAAAACACACCAGTTTGACATAAACTACTTGACTAAAATTGAGACCTTAAAAATTGTGCACAAAATAACACTGGGAAACATACAAGACGACGACATAATATTAGCCAAAAATGCTGACATACACAAATATAACACCAGACAACAACAACACTATCATATTGAAAAAGCAAAGACAACCACAGGACAGTCAAAAATACTACATAATGGACTTAAACACTACAACGACTAACCTTACTACTTGAAAACTTTTACTGGAGACAAATTTAAAATCAATCTGAAAAAGCACATGATGACTGAACTAACTAGACTAGACGAGACATAAAATGACTAGACAATATACAATTTCTAATGTAACCCTAACGGGTTTTTTAAAATTGTAAATAAATAATTAAAAAAAAGAATAATAATATGTTTTATTAGATTATATATTTATTAGATCATACTATATATTGGTGCAAAGTGAACATACGCATACATATTTTATGCACCTACGTAATGTATAAATAATAATAGCACATAAATTTGACACAAATATTCGAATGATAAAAATAATAGCCAAAAAGAAGAGAAATGAATACAGAAAGACTTGCTACTGTTTGCTGTTTACCAATAATTCCGGGGATTGAAAACGGAAAAAGAGATCTTTATTTAAACAATTTATGTTTTGGGACTTAAATAAGTTCTGGCTACTTTTTATTGTGAAAATTACAGGTTTTTTTTTAAAATTAGTAACGAGTACATCATTAAAAGTAGGCTATTTATGATGTTTTCATATGTTTTTGGTGCTAAAGGTAGTTTTATATTAATGAATATTAATTCAGTGGTAAATTAAAAAAAGCAATGTTTTAAAAACAGGGCGTTTAATTTATTTAAAAAAATATGTTACTTTTACTCCACTGGACCTTATAATATAATCGTTTTCATTTAAATGCAAAATGTAGACAAAATATTATTTAAAAAAATGAAATATTGTACTATGAGGAGTGGAAGATGTAAAAGTGGGAAAGATAGAAAGAAAAAAAATTTCCGATAGTGACATTTTAATCGTGATTTAAATATAAACATAAAAGAAGCGTAACTGTGGAGGTTAATTTTTTGATAACTGAACAACAACTACTGTGAAAGAGAAGGCAAAAAAAAAAAACGGTAAATGGTAAATGAGTTTTTTTCGTTATCCATGGCCATTTATGAATTGTAAATATCCGTGTTTTTATCATTATGTTTCTTGCGTTAGTTATGTTTGCTGTGTTGCCATAGTTTGAAGTGATTGTTTTTGTATATTTGAACGTTTATTTGTTTGAATTATTTGTAGAAAAACATTTATTTTTTAATAAAAAAAATACAGAGGCATTGAGTTAATCTTGACGGGTAGATACGGCGTGTTAGGCTCTGTACAAGCATTCTCCTCCACCCTCTTTAATCTGCATAGAGTTTGTATTCCTTAGAAATAACTTTCCTCAATACGCAGCTGACAGAGAGTCCCCCAAGACTCTATAACAGCTGCGGGTAGATGGTGGGCTTTAGGATCCCCCTCAATCAATGAGTTTTCTCGTTACTAGAACGAAGAGATAGCCTTAAGACGAGTATGTTAGAAATGGAAACCGTGAATTAAAAAACGTGTTTTTTGCTGCCGTATTACTAAACTTAAATCAGTGTACTTATCAAAGTAAAGTAATGAAATGAAATAATGAAGTAAATTACTTAGTGAATTCCAAACTCTGAATACAAAATGTATTATGGAGATCATTCATTCTCATATCTGTCAACAAGACAATGATCTTAATAACTTTAAGCAGTTAATTAAGACTATATTCTCGTAGAATCCATAAGATGAGAGAACCATTGTCTGAATACAGTCTGCATGACGTAATGGATGAGACAAATTATTCTCAGATCTGAACTACTTCATTGCGGTGATTCGAACGAAATTATTATAATGGTGATCAAGCAGTTTAGGGCTGGGAATGACGTAACAAAGCACTTAAGTGTGGTGTTATTGGAGATTGGGAATTAATTAATATCCCTAGAAAGGGTACCAAATAACTTTACTGAATTTTAGAACCCATTTAACATTTAAATCAGATAACTGAATCTGATTTGAGAATGAAAAAAATATGTACTCACAATAATACCTGATAATATTTTTTTTTATTTCAATATAAAAAGTAAGAAGCGCAGAGGTAATTTTACTGAATAAGAATAAAATATATATTTACATATCACAATACACATAGATAGAGTTTGTTTTTTTGTTTGGATATAGTTTATTTCGATTTAATTTTATTTAGTTATTTGAAAAAATAACATGGTCGTAACAAACTAAAATTTAAGGCGTACATATTTTAACAAGAAAAGAAAATACATTAAAGAGATTTTTGACAAAGTTATAGGAGAAGCATGCTCCGGAAAACCCCTTCGAACACATGGAACAGATCAAAATCCCGAGTGATGTTATTCAGCTTTGCTGTAGCCCTTCCAACAGGCATAACCATGGGCAGTTGGTCCTGTATATCGCAATATAAAACAATTTAGGCTGACGCTGTTTTAGGTAATTATCAAAAACATACAAACCAATGCTCCTCGTAACCTCAGGATTATCACAATATTTGAGTTTGTCCAAATGTTCGTAGACAAAAAAACTGAATTTCACCCCCTCGGGAGTCATTAAGATCAACAAATTACAACAGGGATGGAGAATATCTTAAATAAGGAAATATGGAAGTCTAGGCATTAACAGGGCTTGTGACCTGTCATTGGCTGGTTTAAGTGGCTACTTTACACATTGTGTAACATTCACCATTTTGCCTATGTTTGAATATCCGAATTTCTTCAATTCTTCCATTTGTTGATTTTAGTGAAGTTAAAGAGCTGAAACCTTTATTGTTGAGAAGAGATTCATCTGACTGAATTATTTCACATACTAGGCAACGCCTGAAAACAATTTTTAAATTTTTAAACTTCTTCTTGGACCAGTTGGTTTCATTACAATATTTGAGTTTATCCAAATAATTAAAAATAACATCCTTATTCTACAACTATTATAAGAATAGTATTCCTATTATAATTCTACCACTATGCGTAGGCCGTAATTTAATACCAGGTTAATAAGTTGGGACCACAACACAGTTAACTAGATGAGATATTTACAGTGTAATAAAATAACCTATTTAATAAACAACTTGTAGATAGGACTCACAAATCAGAATTCAAAAATCCCTAAAGCAATTCACAAATATTAATGACTAAATCGAAGATTCTTATAATATTGTAACATAGGTGGAAGTCTTTTAGGAAATAAACAAACATGCTACCTTTTCTAATTTTATATGTCTCAACCAAGTCACTCGTTTCTCGCCGTTCGCGTTCCTGCAGCGTTCTGAAACCCAGAGTTGTCAGTCTCTAAAGCGTCACAGTCACATTAACATGTTTCATCATCTGCATTGCAGAACCCAAAACTAAAAAAAAAAGAAAGATTTATTCTCGCAAGGTGCTTATTGGATCTGCAGTGCTCTGAAAGGTCTCTGGTGATAATCCTCACTTAGGTTTATTATGTCGAAAGCAAACCATTCCGCGTTCCTCATAAGTAGTTCCTTTGCATGGTGCTGATCAGGTGCTTTTAGCCAGAGCATTATACTTTGCTTCAGGGCCCGCAACCCAAGTTCATTACAAGGAGCACATTTGGGAAACCTCCAGTAGGGCTCCGGGCCTATTAGGGCTGATCAGCTCCCAGCATGGCCAATTTATCGGCTGCCTCGTTATCCGCACATTATAGGAAATACAATACATGTTTAAGCTTCAGTAATTGCCTTTTTACAAATAAAAAATACAGTTTTTAATTAAATACAAGAATCCTAATTTTAATTATTGTGAATAATATACGAATTATTTATAATTATATACTTAGAACAAACGTCGCTCATATTTGGAACACATATGATATAGCCTATTATTAAGCAGCTTTTGAAAGTTTCATGTGTCTCAATGCAAAGTTTAATATCAATCATGGAATATTAAACTTCTCATTTAGTCTACGTACGTTGTCATTAAATAAGAATATAAACTATTTTCTGAAAAGCCTCTCGAGCTTTTACGCGTATTATAAAGACACAAAGTGATATATTTTGCACAAAAAAATGCAAAAACCCGCACGGTGTGATATAGCTATAAAACAAATACATATATTCTATGGCAAGTTTCATTAAATTATATATTATTTGCCTGTAGCAACCTCGAATAATAATTACAAAACATTCAGAAATACAGGTTTTTATTGACTTAACACGTCAAATTTAATTGATTTCAAGATTATAGATGAAAAATAAAATAACGTAATTAGTTTCTCCACTAGCATTCTGTAGTAGATCTAAATTTCCATTCAAATTATGTAAAATGCGTTCCTTTAATTCTGACGTTATTGGTCACAGCAAAACCTAAGGCTGTATTCCAATGGGAAGTTAAAATTTATCTAGAATTATATCTTCGAAGTAAATTTAGGTTTCAATTTATTGCAACAGGATGGAAAACATTATTGAAAAGAGAATATGGAAGTCTGGGCATTTGCAGGGCATATGACCTGTCATTGGCTGGTGTAAGTGGCCACTTTACACACTGTGTAACATTTACAATTCTGCCCATGTTTAAACATCCACATCTCCTCAACTCTTCCATCTATTGAATTTTGTGAAGTAAAGGAGCTAAAACCTTTATAATGTGGGTGAGATTCTTCCGACTGAACCAAATCACCTACTTGATTTGTTTGATATTCAAACATTGTTGAATTAACTACCTGGTAAAAGAAGAAGTATAAAAATGGGAAAATTGTTTTCAGGCGTTGCCCAGTAGGTCATTTGGTTCAGCCGGATGAATCTCACCCACATAATAAAGGTTTCAGCTCCTTTACTTCACAAAAGTCAACAGATGGAAGAGTTGAGGAAATGTGGATGTTTAAACATGGGCATAATGGTGAATGTTACACAGTGTGTAAAATGGCCACTTAAACCAGCCAATGACAGGTCTTAAGCCCTGTAAATGCCTAGACTCCGATATTCCCTTCTCAATAATGTTTTCCATTTCTGTTGCAATAAATTGAAATATGAACAACTCCCTCGGGAGGAAATCCAGCCAGTCTGCAAGCATTTGGGCATACTAAAAAATTGTTAAATTAGGGTTGTCTGTATGAAAAACATAATGTGAATACAATGTTTTTTTCTAAGCATGTTCAATTACAGGTAACATACAAAGACATTTTGAATTTTCATACGAATATACTCATTTACATACATAAATATCGATTTATGTTTATACCGTCTCGATATGTACCGATAAAGATAGCGTTTATAATAGTTTCAGAGAATTTTAAAAAAATATATGTTAATCAAAAAACGTAGTACTTTATATAATTGGTACACATATTTTTAATATTTTTTAAGTATTTCACTGCTTTACATTTGTTTTATTATATATTATACTATATTATTTATGTATAAGTACCATGTATTCTTGGCGCATATATATACTTTAGGTTTGTAAAATAACGGTTTTTAATTTCTTAGATTTGATTAGCTAGGCATTTATAATTATTAGGTTTTAGTTTTTCTTTTTTACGTTATTGTTTTATTAGTGTAGGACTACTTATGTTCTAAAGATAGAAAATCTCCATCTTAAAACAGGCTGTGCCATGTTAGATGGAGACTATCATAAACGGAGAACACTCCGTTTTCATTTTACATTAATTGGTTGATATATATTCCCTGTTATTAAGTATGTACATAATTTTTTTGCAATAAATTTAAAAATAAAATAAAAATAAAATAATTGCGGCACTGGTCACCAGTGAACAGTAGTAATTTAAAAGTGGTGAATAATAAAAAATCCATTTGACCCATCATCATTGAATTAAAAAACCTCATTCGGATTGACGTCAAAAGTATTTATTTGAAGCCTTATATTTATTTGATCATGAAAATAATGTGATTTTTAATGTTATAAAAGGTTTTTTGCTCAGATAAATAATGCACAATTTAACGACATTACAACGTTATTGCATACGACATGTATTATTTTATATTTAATACTTACTTTTGTTGCATTGAGGTCTCCGAGAACTTCTCCGGCGAACCGTTAATATACATAATATATTCTATAAAACATCAAAGGGAACAGTTTCAGTGAGTTGGCGAGGTAAGACATTTATGGAAACCAAAATAATTGCCAATTTAAAGATGTCTTCAGTTCTCATAGTAAAACAATAAAGCTTATCTCTGTTTCTTACGAACTGACAAATGAAATTGAAATATAAACCTACGAGCAGTCGCCAAAGGTTTTAAGATGGAACGCGGTCTGACTTTTCTTCATACAAACATAATTCCTTATTTTCTCCCTAGATTATTGAGCTAAAACGACGATTTTTTTATACACTATAGATTTAAACCACTTGTTTTTCATTTTACGCTTCAAGTGCCGGTCCAGGAACATCATATATTGGAGTGTAGATACGTTTTTTCAATCAATATTTCAAGCCAATCTTCCACGAATCGAACCTGAAGTCAGATGCACGGTAAGCGCACGCACCAACCACTACACTACGAGCCTGACTTATCACCACTTGAATTCTTTATGTAATATTATTACCTGAGAGTAACCATCGAGTCAAAAATACTCTTCTAAGATTATGGTTCAGTTTTACACCCATAACAGTTGTTAGGTACTGAATTTACATTTTCTATACTGGCAACTCATAGAAGACTGTTAATATCCCGTTTCTATCTATTTCAAATTCTTCTTGTTCTTCTACCGTCCTTGAGCAAGTCACATGTGAAAAGTTGTCTTTTTGATAAATCTTTATCATATATTGTTTCAGCATATTTCGTTAAGAGTGAAGTAAGTGTTGTATAAACAGGCTAAATTATATAGTTCGTCATCATCTACACGATACCGGTATCCATGCTACAGGAATAGTAAAGTGCTCAATATAAGAAACTATCGGAATAACTTTAAAAGTGAGTAACGATTACCATACAATCCGCTAAATTTGCATTCCTGCTGCTATCAGTGTACAATGCTTGAAAAGCATTGAGCTGACCAAACAACTGTATTTTCCATTCATCGTGAGACAGAGACATACAGATAGTTTACTCTGAGTGAATATTTGATCTTCAGACAGCCTTTATACTGTTGGAAATGTATTTGAATAATTATTGATGTGTATACAGGTCCAATTGAATGATGTAATGTCACTTATCGGCAGAGTTGTAAAGTTTAAAGTTGGGCAACATCTGCTTAAAATGGAGTTAGAACGGTAATCCCAGCGGATAAAACGCGAATCACCTGGGACGAGCGAAACAGGCGACATTCATTATATTCATTGTCGCTCGTAAATCTGCCATGTCCATCAAAATTATCATTGTGACTTCACGTGTGTTACGAAATTCACTTTGATACACACAGAAGCATTATTTGTCAAATCAAATAGTGCTTTCGTTTCAATTCGTTTACTAGTTTATACTATAATTTATTGATAAATTAATACCAGCCAAGAGAAAATAAATTCAGTGTCTTAAGACTTTGTTTTTTTGCTATATTTTTTACAGGTTTACAAAAAAATTAGGTTATTCTTAATTCTATGAAGTTAACTGCGGTGGCGATTAGACGTGATGAACTCAACATACATAAAAATAATATTTCATTAGGGGCATTAATCATAAACTTGGTATAATGTTACGCCTAGGCATAGTAGTAGAATACGGATGGGAATATCATACTTTCATAAGTGGTAGAGTAAGGATTATATTTCCATCCTCATATTACAACTATGCCTAGGCATAACTTACTACCAGGTTTATAAATAAGGCCACAGGATCATGAAAATATTAATGTCTAATTGCATGTTTGGAAAAATTATTTTAAAAAATAAAAAAAATACACGGGTTCGTAAATTAAAAAAATCGTCGAGATTAGAAGACACTTCAATTTAAATTGTGAACCTTTTTATGAAAAATGTTTGTGACAATAACAGTAACGAATCAAATTATTGGTGGATTTAAAGAAACATCTTTTGGATATTGCAATGTGATTTGCTCGTACAGTCAAAATCTGATAAAAGCAATCTTAAAAGTTTGTTTAAACTGGACCAGACTTAGATTAAAAAGTATTTGAAAGCAGGTACTCATTAGCAGTGATATTTTAAATGAACTATTCCATGATGCGGTTCTTCTCAGGAAGTCTGTTGGTGATCTTGAGGAAATTGTTGAAAAACTGTAAGAAAACTCTACTCGCCAAGGTCTTAATATTTATTCAAAAAAGACTGACCCTGATCAGCTTCTTTATAATCATAGTGAGAGGAACGAAAAGTTTAAGTTGACAGATTTTGGGAGTTAGCATAACTTAGGATGATCACACGCACAAAAAACTCGAAACCCTCTTTAGAATTGCTGGTGCAACTTTTAACATGATGCGTGCTGTCTGAAACTTTAGTCTTTATAAGGTCAAAACGAAATGCCAATTATTTTACTCTTGTATAATGCTAGTACTCCTATATCAGTGCACATCTTGGTACCTTACCAAACCTCAAAACATCAAGATTCTGAGTTTTAAGAGTAAGTGCTTGAAAATAATATTAGACATAGCGTGGTTTGATTTAATAACTGACATTGAAGTTCAAGAGCGGACGCAGCAGCTTCCTATAATGAAAGTTTTGAGAATGCGACGGTGGATTTGGCTTGGGCACGTCCTGCGCATGTCTCAAGAGAACCTAAACCCTAGTTGCTTCTTTTTTACATTTACGAGCTCCCGCCGTCCTAAAAGGCCGTGATGACGATCTTTCGGCCTTATTCTGTGGAACAAAGGGATGCAGAATTGACGTGGAAAGAGGTGTGAGTACTGGTTGGTGATAGGATCTTCTGGAGGCATCTGTCGACGTTCACTTGCTCCATCTAGGAGCGGATGTAGAAAAGAAGATGGATTCCGTTTACATTATATTAAAAACATTTAAATATTAAGGTTTGGAGTACAGGATGAGCCTACTCTTGATATGCTAATGATGAAATTATATATGTTATCTCATGCGATGATTGTTTGCTTGAATTATGAATCCACAAGAGTAACTGGAAACTAAAAACTCTGACGACGAATAATTTGACTCTTGCTTCCTACTACGTTGCAATCTAGAATGTCACAAAATGAACGAATTTGTTCTAGGTACTATGAAACAGGATTTAAAATTAGGAATTTGCTAGAGGAAGGTAATCAGATACGAATATTTAAGAAATCTTGTTTTGTACTAAATAACTTCTGAAATATAGGTAGTCAATTTTGTGTTTTGTGGTATAATCCAATCTAAAATGATCACAAATGTTACATCAAGATCTGAAATGTAATTTGACTATTTTTTTTCATAGAAAAAGTGATTAGTCTGACAATACAAATAAACCAATTCAAGGCAATCAGAAGTATATAGAATCCAAATATACTAATAGAGATCAGTTTGTTTGTTCCCAATAACTATGTCTACCTGGTAACAAAAAGCGAACTGTATGATGAAATAAGAACATCGTTCAATTTTGTACGAAGTTGGAATGTTTGAATCAAGGAAAGAAGCACAAGAATAGACCAACCTTTGATGCAATTGGAATATTTTCAATACTGGCACACCGGATGATAAAGTTCACTATGAATTATTGAACAATTTAAGATAACGATTTTCACAACGATGCTAGACGCTATCAGAATTCTTATTCCATGTGACGTAATGTAAACATCTGTTTCTGATGTTTTAAATCCAAATTTTCTATATTCTTAAGTCTTCTATCTTGTACCATAAGGTTGGGTCAAGGATAGGAAAGGAAAGAAAAGTAATTGGCAAGGAATAATATCAATAAATGCCGTTTCATGCTATGCACAATTTTACGCATACTCGAATATGTAGATGTTTTTCGAATGCTCATTAGAATTTTCAAGTAATAGGACAATTTGTTTATTGAATACGGCTTTTGCAGATAAAACAGACATTTCTGTAAATATTGGCAGCTAAGCCGTTAGCAGTTTTCTGTTCATTACCTTTTTATTCGTAATGTTATTCTACCTGATGAATTTAGTCTACATTACGTTATAGGTTAAATTACCCGTAAATAAATGTCGGAAAAAAATGTCAAATAAATAAATGTGAGTATGAAAAATATTTCAAAATGAGTGTTTATTATCTTTCTGACACATCATCCCTGTTAATTTCAAATGTCTTAATACCAGAAGAAAAAGTTGGATGGTGAGGAAGTTTTTTCAAAAGAAAACTAAGATTAATTCCCGACTCCATGAAACTGTTTGCTTACAGCAAAGATGTTTATCTGGCTATAAAAGATATTGATATTAATTATACGCAGTTTGTTAAATTACAAAAATGGCGATGGAGTCTTAGAATTTCACCACAAAAATTAAGAGATATACGATATATAAACTAGAGATATATAAACTATGTTTATATGTTGATAAATTGGGATTATAAAAAGTGAGAATACAATAATTAAATATTATAAACATAAAATATATGAATAAATAAAATAAAATACGTAAATGTAAAAAAATATTCTTTTTCTCAAAGTTGGAAAACTACATCTTAAATTTTCCATTAAAAAATCGAGGAAAAACGTAGAGTTGCTTGAAAATATTTTTAGGAACATTTTTCAAAATTTATATTTATATAAATTTTTTTGTTTTTTTACAACATACAAAAGAGGGAAAACAGCATAGCAATGAAATACATATTAACAGTAAAAATAGTAAACGAAAAATCCCACAAAAGCATGGCCTGTTCGTAGGTATACAATAAATGTTTTTGAATTTTTGCTCCTATATAAATAGACAGGTATACTTTATTGGTTTGATTTGATTTGATTGAATGTTTTCAATAAATCAGATAAAATTAACATTTTCATTGAAAAATGAAAAATTCAATGCCTTCAAACATCATAATATGGTATTTAAATACATCTTGTGGCCTAGTGGTGTAATGGTCAGCGCGTTTGCCACCATGTAAGAGGTCTCAGGTTTGATTCGTGAAATGGTTGATGTAAAATATTAGATTAGATATGTATTTTTACACCAAAATATTACATAGTCTTTGGACTGGTTACTGAAGCTTAAGACTGATCATTTTGCCTTCATGTAACAAAATTGATCTTGATACGCTGCGATTGGTGAATACAGTGTCCTATGCACCATTAGGTGCGGAAAGGGAATAATGATAATAAAAATACATCTTAGTACTATTAAAAAAAAATAATTATATTATGAACCTTCTTACTTAAGGTTGCGTTTTTATTTTGTCAATTTGTTAATTAATTTCACAAACGCTTAGATTTTTTGTATTTTATTTCCATAAAAGATATTGCATAGATTTATATACTATTAAGCGTGTTGTCCAGATATTTATTTTAATTTATGTTTGTGCAATATTTATTTTGTATTCTTTTAATAATATGCATGTTTCCTCTTTCCATTATGTTGTATTTGAACTCAACACAGGGCTCTTGGCCTCATAACGTTATTATTTTTTTGTAAGATGTATCTTTATGAAAATGAATAAATAATTTTTCAATTGATTTAAAAAATAAACACTTATCTAAAAAAAGTAAAATCTTTTATTTTCACAATCATATAAAATCCTAATTTACAACCTCTTCTTGCACTTGTATATAACATAGATATTTTTTTAGTCTTCCACCAGTCTGAGTGTGTTGGTCACGACGAAACCCGGTCACAAGTAAACATTATAAATAAAAATGGAATAAAACTGTGTACGTATTTTTATTATAATAGTTCAAATGCAGTTCTTCAAAGAAATATCAATAGGAAACATAATCTATCAAATTAATTTATTCATTGATTATTATTGTAAATAAAAATACGATAATGATTTTGGAAATTGCCAAATCGTTAAAACTCCGCTGTGATTTTACGGGACTTAAATTGATTATATCCGTAGGTACAAAACCCCTCTGGATGTATATTGTTCATATCCTCCGTTGATATCGTTACCTTTCAGCTGTTTGACTTTCAAATAATGAGTGTTTTGAATGATAGACCTTCGGGGCTTTTGTACCAACCCCGTGACCTGAATACGTGAAAATAAAGCCAAGACCCAGTTTACACGAGGAGCTATGGTCACGTGACTAGCTTAGTGCCATTGTTGTTACAACTTTACTGTGTCCTATCAAAGTGTAAGCTATTAAATACATATCGAGTAATCGATGGATGACAATATTTAAAGTTTTACAGAATGTTTAGAGCAATACATAAAATATATTTTTTAAATGAAAACAAATTGAACATTGAAATGTGTGCTTTCTGTAATCTATGAAAAGTAAGTTAATCAAAATAAATTAAAAATGTACGTACGAGTATCGCCATAACTTACGAATCAATTCGTAAATTAATTGTGAATTAAGCCAAGTGGATAAAACAGTCAAATAATGTATGGTTTATTGATGTTTTGTTGAATAATTGAAACACGTAGGTATTATAAATAATAGCATAATTTACCTAGCGGTATTCCGCAAGGTTTAATTCTTGTCTCAATTATTTTTATCATTTACATTTACGATCACAAAACAGTCACAAAGTATTAATCGCTTTGCAGATGAGACAAAACTACCTGTAAACTCCCTTCTATGCTCTGGACAACTACTGTAGAATTTTACAACAAATCAATGAATCGCCCAAAAACTTGCTAATCTTGCTGAACGTTGAAAAACGTACCGTTCACAGACATAGGTAAAAATAATCCTACGCTTACTTATCTTTTGGGTGGTGCCTAGCTTGAAACTTTAAAGCATTAAAAAGACTCAGCATAATATAAATGGATTTAAAAAGGAAGTTCTATGATATCTATTGCCGAGAAATCCAAGTAAACAATTTATTTTGACTCTGATTAAAAAAGGCATCCCAAAATATTACTCCAGAGATATTACTTAAAATATTATATAAACTAGGAAGTTAATTCAAAAGTATATCGTTAAGTGTCCTCGGCACGGGCAATCCCTGTGAGGTCACATTATTTTTAATTTTAATCTTAGTTTACAATGGAAAAAAAAAATTATAAATAAAAAAAAATTATAGATTTTAACCACAAAAATCATACTTTCGAATTCGGTTGGTAGAATTATCTTACAAATGCCAATGAATTTTGCCAAAACACTGCTTATTTGTGACAATCTTGTAATCAGTAATGAAATTATGCGAATGAATTTGATTATTTGTTCACGTAGATTTTCGCTGTCGCTGCTTGGTAGATTTGGATGGATTTTTATGTGAAGCCTAGTTGATTTTTTTTCTTCTTTCAACGCTTCGCAACGTCGATGTTCAGATTTCAATTGAAGGAGTCATATTACATCATCACCATCATTTGGTCCCTAGCTGGAGCAGGTGGTGTCCATGATGATATTTCAAGCATCTCTGTCAGCTGCAAATTCCTGAACATTCTCCCGAGTCAGGTTCACGTCATTTATTTCTGACACAAACTGCCGACAAACAGTCAGCAGTGGACGTCCAGGACGTCCTCCGCTTGATGACAGTTGTCATCGGAGTTCGTTCTGTCCGATCTCTTATTACTTTATTATTTACAAAGTCAAATCATTGCACAGCCAATATTCTTCTGAGACCTCTATTCTCGAAACTCAGAACTTTGCCGTTTTGAGCCCTAGTGAGGTACCACAATTTGCATCCGTAGAGAAGAAAAAGTGTTATGCAAGCGTTACATAGGCGGCAATTGGATTTCACTTACAAATATCCGATCCTCCGACAGTCTTCATACTGTTGAATGTGGCGCTTACTATTCCTAGCCGCACTCCGAGTTCTTTTTTAAAAGTTACTATTTTTGGTAACATATTTACCCAGGGAGTGATATTATTTTTTTATTTTTTTTATTGGGTAAACAAACAGTATGTACACAAATATTGACGATTTCTTTGTATATTAGTGTAGGATACTCATGCACGCACCAAAAAAATTGTTCACACTTAATACAAAAATTTAAATTCTGTTAAATATTATAAATCTAAAAGAAACAAAATGAAAAAATATGTTTATAATATTAATGTTAAATATCTGCTTCTCTTAAAATAAATATGATTTTTTACCTAAATTTACACACATTGTCACAAAAAATATCAGCCTCAGTAAATCTATTGTTATATTAGTCGCATATTTTAGGTATTGTAGATTGTTTATAATAGTTTGTTGACGCGTTTTCTGTGTAATACCGAATATTTTGTCTTGTCGGTCTAGATGGCACACGGAATGTAAGTCTTTCAAGTAGGTTAGGAGAATCAATTTTATTATTTATTAATTTGAATAAAAATAGCTGGTCTAACATTATTCTTCGATTTTTAAGAGAGTTTATTCCATGATACTGCATACTTTCAGCATGGTTTGAGATGTTAATGTTAAACCGGTAGTAGACTGGCTTAAAAAATATATATATATCTAAAGGCAAAAGATACACTTGCATTCGAATAGCGCAAGATGTCGGACAAAATGACGTGCACTAATCATTAAGCACTAAAAAAACACAAAATACATTATATGCTCACTATTGACTTTGACATGGGATAAAAAACCTTAAAAAACAACGTAAAACAATTACAAATAACATAACACCATGATCTCTGCAATGGAAGTTCGTAACTTTGTAGAAGAAAATTTCTACGCGGGTTAATCCCAAAATCACTATAACTATAATGATTTCATACTGCGTATGGCTTGGACTGTTTGTCCATGAAGTAATATTTGTACGTATAATAAAACAGTCTGCAACAGACCAATATCATCTATAAGTGTAAGAATATTTTTGGTTATCTATATTTATTTTAACCAATACGACAGTCATAAAGGAAACTACTTATTTATGAAATATTCTGTACAGTTGCCAGTTTTCTCGAAAAATCGAATAAACCTCGAGCTGACTATTAAATTCTTTGTAGAAATAGCGACGCCATATTACATTCCGCGCATTGCTTTGAGGTCTTATTATTTTCCTTTTAGATTCAGAACTTTGAAAATAAATAGTTGAATCGAACAAATTTGTATGTAAAAACATGAAATCTATACTTTATTGCACGTATTTTGACAAACAAAAGACGATAAATAAGGTTATTTTTCATATTTTAAATATCATTCAAAACAAGAATAATATGTCATGGTAGGCTCTCACAGAGGCATACGTAGATGCTTAAGTAGTCTGCTTTACACATTAACAGAACACTGCTAATTTTTACAAAGGCACTGCGAATGAAAATATCATAGGTTAATTTAGAAACTCATTGTTGTGGAACCGGGTGGTGGTTTCGTGGTAGTCTTGTGGACTCGCGGGCCAAAGGTGCGAGGTTCGAATCCCACTCTACCACAACTCGATTTCCATTTTTCCAGCACAAGTTATTTATAACTTTTGGGAAATGGTCTGAAAATTTAAATATTTAAATAAGTAAAAAGAACTCAAGTATTTATCTTTCTTCAAAAAAATAATAAAATTTTCAAACAATTTTTAATTATTTTACATATTCACGAACTAATAATGTTTTAAAAACTGGATTTTAGTCCCGTGGCTATTATAGTGGACTCACGGATCTTAGGTCCGAGGTTCAAACCTCACTCTACCTCAACTTTATTTCCATTTTCAAATGGTGAGCTATTTACTACTCAAATAATTGTCAGTATGATGACGATGATACAAACTTTTTTTCTAGTATTGTCTCAACTTTATGCTTCTGAAAATTCAATTTATGATTATTATTAATAATAATAGTTTATTAACGGAATTACCTACTTCATTTTTAATGGTAAAAGACATCTCTGGATTTTGTGTAGTCTGCCTTACTAGGTACAACCAGTTTTAAGGCAAACATTTTTTTGTGTGGCGCTAAATAAACAAAACATGACTAGCGCTAGTAAATTACGTATACAATTTTACAATATTGATGGAATTCCATTGTAATTAGATAATAATTAACAATTTGTTGTAACAGAGAGCGAAAAAAATTTCGAGAAGGGATTATGGAAACAAAGGTATTTACAGATCCTTTGACCAGTCATTGGCTGATTGAAGTGGCCACTTCACACACTTTGTAAAATTTACCATTCTGCCTATGTTTGAACATCTACATTTCCTCAACTGTTCCATCTGTTGACTTTTGCGAAGTAAAATTACTTAAACCTTTATCACGTGGGTGAGATTCCTCCGGCTGAACCAATTCACCTACTAGGCGACGCCTGAAAACAGTTTTCCAAATTTTTTACGTCTTATTTTACCAGGTAGTTAATTTAACAATGTTTTAAGTATGACAGTTCCTAAACCCTGTAAATGCCTCGACTTCCATATACCCTTCTCAAAAATAATTACCCTTTCTGTTGTAAAAAAATTTCATATGTATTTCCTTCCTAGGAAGGAAATCCAGCCAGTTTGCAGGCATTTGGACATACTCAAAACATTGTTGAATAACTTACAAATTCATATAATTCAGAAAATAAAATAATTTGTACACTTCCATTTATTAGATTGAGCAGTTAGCGCTTTCACTCTCAAACAGGCATCTTCAGACTGGTAAACATTATATAGTCCATAAAGCATTTACACAAAACAAAATATTATCTTAAAACATTTAAAAAAAATTTAAAGCGATACAAAAATATGTTTATTTAAAAAAGAGGGACAATGTTTTATGATACGTGTATATTTCAATGTTTTAAGGACGTTTGTTGCACGTTTTATAGTATTTTCTATAGGCATTGAAAAACATTTATTTTATCTTCTTCAACAGTTTACCAATATCGTTTTCTTTAAGACAACTACAACCTCGAGGCACTGGTGTGAAATTCACGATATAAAAACAAATAAACAATAACCTTTATATTAAGTACATTGATGTCCGTAATGAATTGTGGCTAAGTGATTTCAGCCACCGGTAGTTATGCGTCTAGCACATGTGGGATTCACGTTTGTTAATGGGCTAGACCAGCATTTAGACTTTACCAATCGGTTGTGTTTGAAAGGGCTCGTAGTGTGACGTCACACTACTCACAGTTCCATAATAACAATGTGGTGCTTACGACACGGCACAATATTTCGTTGGCTTAAAACCACATTCTCTAATGAAAACCCCATCAACAATAAAATTCGCCTCAATGTATGTAGTCAAGATTGAAATGAATTAATAAACGTGAATATAACATAGATACATTTATAAAGTGGTCACTTGAGTTGTAACCCGCTTTTTATAATTAAATATAATAAAATAGTTTTATAATACAAATAGTATAGTTATTCAGAAATAACTTAAAATATTAATACGTAGTGCTTAAAACTGTCTTTATATTTTATAATTTTGCTTTTTATATTAAATCTGTAGGGTAAAACTTTGTACGATAGATGCACAAATATTGAAATAAAAACATTATGTTAGGCTGAGATAAGCATTATCGACATAATCAAGAAAGGAGCTCTGCGTTAGTTTGGACATGAAGAGCGAATGGACAGCAAAAGGACGGCTAAAATATGGCATGACGAAATCTAAAAATTCTTGATTATGGACATGACAAACGTCGGAATAATCGGTGCGCGTACATGAAAAGATGTATAAATGTAGGAAGCGACATTATATGCAAAGATAGAATGATGTGGCGTTCTATTATCTCTGCCTACCCATACGGAGAAACGGAGAAACGGAGTGATGGTTTGTTTATTTGTGATGTTTGTATTAAATCTTCTTTGTATATTCTCTCACGTAAAGGTACATTATTGAGTGTCCTCGGTACAGGTAACTCAAGTGTGGATTCATCATTTTATTTTTTATTATTGCTTTTAATGTGTCAAAAAATTCTTAAATAAAAAATAATAACCCATTAATTATGACATAGTAACAAATAAGGTCCTAATTTAATATGGAAAACTCCTAGCTAGTCAGGATCTAAAAAGAAAAATCTATATACATTGCAAAAACTGTAAAATAAATATGTTAACTAAATAAATTGTATTTACTTATGAGACGTTTCCATATTTGTTGTGAATTCAAATTGTTTTATTAGTTTACTGAAATCACTCTTAAAAATAGTTTGGCATGACTTATATTCAAATTTTGTTTATCCCACGTCTCAGCTTATTACGCCGATGAATTTAATTAATCACGATGAGAATATAATTACATACAATATTGTATTTGTAATGACGGGTGTACAAAACGTGTCATTTCAAATTTAGAACCGATAATACACAAGCAATACACTCTCAGTGTGAAAACGATGGCTAAATCAACAACTAAGCGGATTTGGATGTACATTTCCATTTAAACTGATATTAGTTGTGCTTTTGATTGTGTCAAATTCAAAATTATCGAAAATTATTACAATAATTGGTCCAATTTGATTGAAATATGTGATGAGCCGTGTAAATATAACCGTGTAGTGGAGAAATAAAGTAGCGGTCGGTAAAACAGTTGTGATTCTTCAAACTGACAGTCGGGTAAGATGGCCGACAATTTTTCCACAAAATACCAATATGCAATAAAACACTTACTTACCTTGAGCTACAGTGTCTCGTCTCTTGTCAGGATCAGCTATTTATTATCAGGGATGTGGTTTCCTGGATTCGTGGTGCAGCGGCGTAGAAAACACACGAAGCGGTGTAGACAACCCAGCAGTGCGCCAGACGCAGCGGTTCCATAAAGCTAAATTTATCAGCATTTACCTGAAAAAATATCTAAAAAATTATCGGCTCAACCAAAATGGAGAACCCCTTCGAGAAAAAAACATACAAACGTTTTACCGAGTTATTGCCCGTCACATATTAAAGGAATTTTTATGTAAAAAAATGAAATATTTGCATTTTTGTTATTTACCCACATTTTTTATAGATTCGTGCTATTTTTTCTTAGTCGCAGATAATCGTGTTAAAAAAAATTATGGTAAAGAAGGGTTTGAACTCAAAAAGAGCAGAATACTTATTGAAATCAGTGATATTATGCCAAGTTTTTTACGTATTAAGAAATGTCTGAAGTACTACTGAGATGATTTAGTATCATATATATATTAAATCGTTGGGTTTCTGGCACAAGTTAATATCTCCATTTAACTAGTTGTGAGATATTGCACTTTAAAGTTTAAACCCCATATCAAATCAACAATTTGAATAAAACTGCGTGTTAAATATTATGATTTTATTTATTTGTATTTATAAAATACTAAATATAAAAAAAAAAACTTTTTAAACAAAGATTATTTGATGCCATTTATTAAGATAAATTGAATTTACCAGTTTGTGCCAGAAACCCAACGGAATACAATTTACTAAAAAACAGCTTTTTTTTTAGAACGTCACTATATATAATGGAAAAAATTTTTTTTGGTAATTTTTACTTTAAACACAAAGTTTTTATTTAACATGATTTTTTAAAACTTTGCTTCAGATTATTAAATACAGTGGTTACAAACTACGGAGTACAAATGGTTAAAATCAATTTCCATGCATGTTTACGCTTAAAAATACTAAAACAGAAGATAGTATAAAAAATATTATTACACGGCAAATTGATTGACCAAACCAGCCACAAAGCTTGTAAACTCCTACACTTTATATTAAAATTATTTTGGCAGAAATGTCCTTCATTTTTGTTATTTATTGTTGGATAATTTATAAAGCACCATTTAAAAAACACGAATTAATTTAAAAAACGCCTACACCTAATATTTTAGGAACCAAATTTTTATTTATGTTTAAAGTAAATATGAAATCCCTTCCAAAACAGAATTGAGGGAACCCTCGCAAAATTTCAACCTCGTCTTGTTATGGATATTGTACGTAATCTCTCAACACCACTTCCAATCGGGTCGGTCATTAGTAAACGTGAAGACAGGGTACAGAGAAGACCCAAATATCCTGAATAATTCATTACATTTATTTGCCTTGAGTTATATAAAATAGGACGGGTTACCTTTTGATTCAGATTTCCGGACTTTACATCTAAGTCCATTTCCAGAAAGGATATTATTTCTAGATAGATAGGCAATGCATTAAGTTTTGCCTAAAAGTTTTACAATGAATACGTCCACCCGTCCCGAATCTGTTCATAAAAACTAGTGTCTTTCTACAGTATCACATATTCTCTATAAATAAAACTAATTGAGGAAAAAAAAACATATTTCTTTACAATCAAGCCACAAAAATAACAAAATAAAAACTGTAAAAGCTTTCGTTGCACCCCTCACTGCAGTTTTAATCAATTAAATACATGGTCAGTACATTTACCTTATTCGAGTTTCCTCGTATGACAGTTAAATAATACAGTGTTAAGGTATGGTTTCCAAAAATAGTAGTGCTGACATCTAACGGCCGTCATGTGGTGTTTGGTTATTAAAACTTTGTCAATATAAACCAATGTCACTGGTTTCCTAAAGAGCGTTGATTTTGAGAAGAACGTCTAACATCGGTGCCTCAATTTGCGAGACGCCCATCAGGGCGGTGCAAACAGTCTTCAAAGTCAATATTAATATTTTATAATAAATACCGCGTAAGTTGGATTCGTTTCGACGTTTCTGCTATCATTGTAGGAGCTAACTTCAGGGCAAACTGTGTATACCTGAAAATGGCTCTTGCAATAGTATTCAAAACGACGGAACGAATCCAACTTCACGGGATTATAAAAAATATATAACTATTAATAACCATAGCAGCCCCCATTGTGTAGTGGTTAAGATGCTTGACACAAACATAGGAGGTTCCGGTTCGATTTCCGGTGAGAACACAAAAATATAATGTGATTTTTCTGAAGCCTTTGTTGTTTGTGATGTACTTTAAGACGGTAATTAGGCTTTCTGGCCTATTGTGGTGCGCAAAAAAAACAGTGACTGTGAAAACTGACTCACCTATTTAGTCTTTGAACGGTTTTTCTTGTGTAGCGGTGAACATTTTGTCCTTTCAAAGCTTTTAAAATGAATTTAAACGTCATGTGGATTAGCGATAGAATTTTAACGTGATGTGGATTAGTGACGTTGGTTGATTTTGAACAAAAATCATGACGCTTATGTAAATTGAAGATAATAGACTTTAAAAAAGCACAGATAAAACAAAAGTTGTAAAGAAATATCTGGACAACACTTGAGATATCAGATACGCTGATACGTACTTTAATTATAAATATATATTTTTTTATTATTTTTTTTTATTTTCAATGAGTCGTAAATAAATCATCATTAGAAGATTGGAATCAAGTTAAGGTAGAGTGGAATTCGAACTACGGACCTTTGATCCGTGAGTGCTAAACACTAGCCACAGGACCACAACCCAACCTGATCTATCCTTTTTTAGTCGGAAACTGAATAATTAAAATGGAAAAATACACTTTTCCGTTGAAAAACCTCGAGACACGCACTGGCTGCAAAATGAATTTTAAATGCCGGCTTCGAACCGGCCGACAACACAGGTGACTATCAAAACAAACCCTTAACACACCGCTTTGTGAATCTTTTAAAATTGATTTTCCCAATCAGCGTTTTTCGACCATTTTTAAACTGGGAAGCCGTATTCCAACAAACCACGAAAGGGTTAATCCTTTGATCTATGAACATAGATTTAGTAGAGTTTTTGAACATGAAATATTTATTTTTAGCTTGAACACGATAACGCATTTCTCTCGTTTTTTTTAAAATTCCATAAACAGTTTTTTTTTAAAGTTTAAATAAGCTATGGAATAAAAAATAAACGAAATTAAAATGTCTCATTTGATGAACTGACAGCGCCCTTAATAAAGTCATAAAACTATCAAGATATCAATCGTTAGATTCACTAATGAAATAATTATCTTGGATTGAATTTCTACCCAAAACAAGTAAATTTAGATCCTTAGCTTTATGCAAATGCAATTCTACCCCTAACATATTTTCCTTAAGTTCGTTTAATCTAAAAGGAACCCTGTTCTGATATTCCTGGCCCTTTGTCCAATTTATTTAATGCTTACTCATTTTGCTCCTGAACTTCGATAGCAAAGGGAGAAGGGCATTAAATCTTCGCTTCTAACCACCGAAATCAACGATTATATTAAAGGTTAATAAACTTAGAGAGTCAGACAAAATGTGGGATCTAGTCCAAATAAATAAATCACTCCACCTTTGCTATTCGGATCTCTTCTACAAAGTGCTTTGTGTATTGTAAAGCTGGAGGATTGAACATAAGTCTCATTAGAGTCTTCTGGATAGGAGTTGTAAAATGCCCTGAAAAAGGATCGGTCTTTAAATAAGAGAGAAAAAACCAAATAGCTACCCTCTTTACGGGGTGAGACTTTTCTTTATCGTCATTATTGTATTTTTATTAATGAACGCTACAAACAAACGTTTATTTATTTTAATTCGATTCTAACCACAAAATCATTAACACGTATATAACTTAAACATCAATTGTGTTTTGTGTAAGTGTGCGAGGGGAGGATGAGTATGTACGTGTATAATAATATTATACATTAACAAATTACAACAGGGATGAAAAATACCTTAGAAAAGGGAATTTGGAGGTCTAGGCATCTACAAGCCTTATGACCTGTCATTGGCTGGTTTGAGTGGCCACTCTACACACTGTGTATTATTTACCATTTTGCCTATGTTTAAAAATCGATGCAGATCTTAGAATCGTAGAATCTTAATGAAATCCAGTCTTTTGTCTGCAAACATTTGGACAAACTCAAATTCTGTAATAAAAACCAACTGGTCCAAGAAGAAGTTTAAAAATTGAAAAATTGTTTTTAGGCGTTGCTAAGTATGTGAAATTGATGAATCTCTTCACAATAATAAAGGTTTCAGCTCTTTAACTTCACTAAAATCAACAAATGGAAGAAATATGGATGTTCAAACATAAGCAAAATGGTGAACGTTACACAGTGTGTAAAGTGGCTACTTAAACCAGCTAATGACAGGTCATAAGCCCTGTAGATGCCTTAACTTCCATTTTCCCCTTTCTAAGGTATTCTTCATCCCTGTTGTAATTTGTTAATCTTAATGACTCCCGAGGGGGTGAAATCCAGTCTTTTGTCTACAAACATTTGGACAAACTCGAATATTGTAATATTATACATGTACATACGAGTACTTACCCTCTACACTTGTACTAATCAGTGCATTTGCCTTATATGTGAAATATGATTCATATATGTTTTATTTTACATACTTACTAATTATTCAATAAAATTTCAGATTAAATAAATGATAAAATAATTAATACTTAAAAATTCATTATTTAAATCACCAAAATAAATCACTTAATTTATTAATTTATTAAAAAACAACACGAAAGTTATAAATGTTCTTGTAAATTCCAATACATTATTTGTATATAAACATAATTTTATATTCTGGGTAAGGGTTAAGGTAATTGATGGGTCAGAAAACAACAGATACTGATCCAACCTTTACTTAAAATTTAATCAATTTAAACTAGGTCGCTTTTACTAGAACAAAAACATCAATTTGTTTATTTTACCCACGAATTACGAAGCACTGAAATTTATTTACGGTGGCATATCAAATCGATTGCCGATTTATAAAGCAAACTGTGGTTGAAATTATTGCGCAAATACTGCAGATAAAGCAGTAATAAAGATTGCCATTTCAGTTAAACTTGGAATAAAGGAACAGTTCAATCAAATGCCGAAGGACAGGATTTATTATTACAAAAACTATCTTCACTTGGCTCGGATTCAAAATCTTACTTAAGTCAATATTTCTGGAAGGCTATTTATTGATGTGAATTAAACTAGTTGGCAAAATTTTTCATACGTGCACTTATTTTGCAAGCCACTCACCAGAAAATATAATCGTATTATTAATAATAATTAATACATTTCCAGTATATTTTGGCCCTTGCTTGTACTACCTTGCATCATACAAGTTTTTAAATTTATATGCCGTCCGGTTTGTGCCGCAAGTTGATAACTACAAATTTTCGGAAATTGCAATGTCTTCATAAATGGTATTAAAAAATCTTTATTTAAAAAGTAAATAAAAATATTCCGTATTTTATAAATCCAAAAAAAAAAATGTTCCACAATATTCAGCTTGCAGTTTTATTTGAATTGTTGATTTGAGATGAGCTTTTTACTTTTAAGGTGCAATATCTCACAACTAGCAAAATGTAGTCACTAATTTCTGCCGGAAACCCCAATGATATGAAAATTAATGATAAAAAACGGCTAAATGAGTGTTTATATAATATGAATTAAACGGTTTTATATTAAAAATTACATTTTATGGAAGTCAATTCCACATCCACACCCAGTGGTGCATGGAGCTAAATGCCGGTACTCCAATGGCAGCTTATCGTTACATTGAAAGTAAAGTGATCAGTTTTACGTTTCAGATGCTAGTTCAGGAACCAATCCGAGTGAAATGAAGTGATGACGGTTGGTCAAACAGCTTTGAAAAGCTACGTTTTTTCGTAAAATGGATCACGTTTTGATCATCGTACATATTTTTTCTAATTTCAGCTTGTGTGTATTCTTCTACATTTAAAAAAACATTTAAACATTTAACACTTAACATTTTCATTTATTTGATTTTTTAACCCAAGACCAACAGAAAAAGAAACAGTTTTTGTTTACAGCAATAAATTATTACAATTCACTTTCTAATGATATAAGAAATATACAAAACATGAACGTACTTAAAAAACACCAAAATAAAACAGTTCTTATAGCCCGTGTGATGAGTGATATGTGATGTTATTTTATTGAATTTTTATTTAAACTGTTGTGTTATTATATAAAATATTCTCTCATACCAGCACTTTTGCTGATTAGGAATATTTCATACTAATAAAATATGTAATAAAATGTAATATGTAATGTTTAAAAACCTTATATTTTGTTATAAATAAATAAATAAAAATAAAAAACATAACCAATACTGAAAAACCGCATAAGAAAGTTGTTTATATATGCTCCTTGTTAGAAAATTATCAAATGATCAGTTTGATAATGTCCTAAGAAGACAAATGGGTCACATATATTTAATAAAAATAAAAGTAGAATTTTTTAATCAGATAAAACGGTTTTATGTTGCACACCTTACCAAATTTTAATATGGAATTCTATCAATTACCTGGATACACAAAAAATAAAAAAAATATCTTTAATTGCTCTTCTTGATGCTTGGAAATCACGATGGGGATTTCTCCTTTCAGGGAGGGTTACCTTTTTTTTATTTCCTTCAATCCGTCAGCGCTTAAAATCTTCTTGAGTTGTTCCCGATCACTGGACTACGCAGTTTTTATCAGGTCATGATAAATTTAATGAAATTATATTTGTTTTTAATATTTATTTATTTATTTCTTAACGGACACTGTCCATTTATACAATGTATAGGGTTTAAATATTACAATAAAAAAAATCAATACTAATTTAAATAAACATTTTTAAAAAAAGGAAGCATTGACAAACATAAGGGACATCAAGACAAGATCTGGACTATTTACTTAGTGCTCCTTTAAACCATGCTAAAATTAAAACAAAAAAGTCCAGATCTTGTCTTAAGTTAGCAATACGGCAAAGACGGGTCATCGGAGAATTAAGGCCATAGTTTGTTCTATGCTGATCGATGAACAGTACTTCATTGTTTCTCAACTTACGAGTCAGAGTATTGAATTTTACTTGTCCCAGTAATAATATTGTTGATTTCCCTTCGTGTTGTTGCGGATATCCTAATCAACCCTCTGAACACATCATGTGATCTTGTCTCTTTCCTCCTCTTTATGTTTAACGAAAGAAGCTTTTTGCTACAATCCGTGGCCTATTTATAGGTCCCGTCGAACAAACAGATCTGGTGGTTTCCAAAAAAAATTTCAAGGCTTTTCAAAAGTTTTATTATTATTTCGGCTAATTGATCATGTCCATTAAATTTAATCCCAATCAGTGAAACACTCACTTATCTCTTTTCTCAATCCAAGGGTGTATATAACGTACTTCTGGATTACCTTATTTCATCACAAAGATGCTAAGGCTACCAGATTACAGATAACTCTTTCGGGAAGTTTTTCTTGTTTAGCAACAAGCAGTTTTTCTGTGTATATGGGCACCGCCAAGGAGACTTATGTCCTTAGATGTGGTGTGCGGTATGTGGTGGGCAAGCTGTTGGTACTTTAATACATATTAGTCTCTTTACTCAATTCTTTCTGTCTCTCTATTCATTATAATATTCAAGAATTCTGGGAAAAAGGGATTAATAACAAATCATTAACTATGCGATTCGTCAACACTATTGTCAAAGAGCGCATTGTTGATTATTGGTTTTGGTAAAACATTATGACGTCACACGTTACGAAAATAACTTTAAATTTATTATTCATGACAAGTTGTCGTACTTAAACCAATTGAAACTGGGAATTGTCGAGCACTTAATCCTCAAACTGTGTCCGGGATATTGTAAACGTAAATAGGCGAATATTCATTTGGATTCGACAATCGTCGTGCTATTCTCTCGTCTACTGTATACATTTTACTCCTTGCACACAACAGCTATAGACAGGCGGAGCCTAGTCTACTCCTGACCCGGCTAGGGTCCGTTGTATTGTTCTAGTAATTGGAAACTTGGCATACAGCGTCACGATGTCTCCGCAAAGTGACTGCAGGCGACAAATCTAACAGACCGGCTAAAATACCGCGTCCTGGAACTGCATAATGTTCGACTGTTATATTGTGTTTCCGAAAGCTTTGCAAAAAATAACTGAAT